>NW_011500495.1:93614-102289 GCF_000495115.2 Populus euphratica
TTAGCTAGCAAGTCTAAGTACTCCATTGCTTCATCAGGGTCTTTATCTTTAAAAGTTCCATTGCACATCAATTCAACCATTTGCCTATCTCTAGATATGGCCAAAATACTGAACATGAAAGTTGTAGGAAATTATCTCAGCTTTCTTGTGTAAACAATTCAGCTCATTTCGACTTCTAGAACTCCAGATATGGCCAAAATACTGAACAGTGCTCATGCTGGAGGATAAATTTGGGCTTCTTTGTTGTTGCAACAATTTTTGGACTTGAAAATAGCCTTTTTAGATCTTGGGCTCCATATGGAAGTTGTAGGCCTATGTCTTACCTTTCCATCCATATAAATTAGACCTAAATATGAGATCTATAGCTCCAGATATGACCCAATTACCGAACAGTGTTCCGGTTTGGATTGCACCGACATCTTTTTTCTAAGTTTGGTCATCTCTTTATCCTTTCAATTTCAGTTCTTAAATTCATCAATCAATCCTTTCATTTATGTGATAGGCCTGCATTTAAAATGAACATTTACCACAAATTAAAGGTATCTTATATTATTAGATATATTATTATAAAACATGCTTTAGTTAAGGAGTTATTGATACTTCAAGTGCAAAATGATGATATAAAACCTTGATAAAAATGCACTTTTAAGTACTAATCACCCAACTACACATTCACCATAAACCCATAGGTTTGTTAAATGTTAATGGTTATTATGATAAGTTGTTGTCTTTTCTTGATCATGCTGTGGAACAGGAATTTCTAACATCTTCTCGACGACAAATCATAATCTTTGCTGCTACTACTGAACAATTGATTGACCAACTACAATCTTTTATTCCTGTAATTGATCCCTCCATGAGTCGTATAAATTGGTCAACTAAGGAAAGCCGTAAAAATCTTAGATTGGATTTGAGCCTTCATTTGTGAATCTTTGTGTCTATTGATTTTATGATTGTGTTTTGTTGTTTCTTATATTTGTTTCAGTATGTTTCAGATTTGTCAGTGTTCATTATTTCAGGTGATATCTTCTATACTCTATCTTTCTACCTTTAAACATTGAGGACAATGTATCGTTTTAGTTGGGGGGAGAGGGTAGTAGCTAAAAAAAAAACTATGTTTTCTATTTCATAAAGCATGTGCAAAATTGTTGTTACTATGATGGCAGAGTAAGGAGAACTTTTTATGACTGTTGAGACGCATCTTAGTAATAATTTGTAACAAGGTCTATCATAATATTTCTTGAAATATTCAGATTTACAAACTCTCGCATTGTTATCACTTAATTCTGCTCACATACTTATTTAACATGTATTCTTAAACCTTAATTTACACACACACACTTTAACATATGATTGTGGGTTGCATATTGGATTATTATATTATTTATGTTCTTTTGTTAAAGGTAACAACTAAGGGAAAGGGATAGTATATAATTAAAAAAAAAGAAAAAAGAAAGAAAAACAAAAAAATGATAATAATAAAAATGTAGATAAGTTTGGTTTTGTAGCCTCCCTAACCTAAGTAATTAAGCCTGAAGGGGTGCTTTAACACCTAATACCCTAAAGTCAACTGACTTGGGAGTTATTGGCCCAACGCTTGTTACATGGGTTGAGGAGAAAAGCTTAAGGGAATCAAACATTGCACTATCTACATATCAGTATCTGCGACCTGAGTTACTAAGCTCGTAGGGGTGTCTTAACACCTAATGCCCTAAGACCAACTAGTGTGGGAGTCATTAGCCGAAAGCTCGTTACATGGGTTAAAGATGCATAGTGTTTTAAATTATATGTATATATATTAAAAAAAAGACAAAAATAATAACAAAAAAAAAAAAGAGAGACAAAAATAGTAATCCCAACCCAAGGAAGTTAACCTTAAACATTAGAACAAAAATTTTGTTTTCTTCCAAGAAAAGCCCTATAATTATGTGTTGATACATTGAGCACAAAAGAAAGGTTTATGAATATCTTGTTAAGAGGTATTGAGCATGTATATAAATTTAATGAGAGTTTGTTTATCTTGATAGATTAATGACTAATGTAATCATGTTAACAATTTATAATCTGATTGGAACCTCCTTTATATGTGGTTTCCAATTGAGTAATAAGAGTTTATAATATACTTTTTTGACATACCATTAGTAGAACCTCTAATCTTGGCATTTGTTGTTATCATTGTTTAATCTTTACATTAATCTTCCATCTCAAAGTTCTCATCAACTTCTTCTTCTTCTTCCTCTCTATTACTACTACTACTACTACTACTACTACTACTACTACTACTACTACTATTATTATTATTATTATTATTGCTACTAATATTATTGTTGTTGTTGTTGTTTATAATTTGTACAATTAACCTCCCAACAGATTTTAATTGACCACTCTTTTTCAATTCTAGTGCCTCGACTTTTCTAGCTAAAGATGCAAACTTGGCTTGGAATTCATGATCTTTCCTATGGTTGTACATACCTCTAGTAGATGTATGAGGTTAAGTTTTACTCGGTGCCTCATAAGTACTCGCGGTGTCCCAATTATGAGCATTTTTAGCTAACAAGTCTAAGTACTCCATTGCTTCATCAGGGTCTTTATCTTCAAAAGTTTCATTGCACATCAATTCAACCATTTACCTATCTCTAAGTGTTAATCCTTCATAAAAATATGAAACCAATATCCATGTTTCAAAACCATGATGAGGGCAAGTATTAAGCAAGTCTGGATACCTATCCCAACATTGGTAAAATGCATGGCAAATGCCTCCTTTCATAGCTCAAGTGTCGGTTATATCATACAGTATAGGCTATGAAAGTGCCAAGAATTTGTTGTACCAAGTGTTATATAATATAAATCAAGATTAGTCATTTAACAAGCAAAGTATTAAAAAGTGAACAAGATAACAAATACAAAACATGTTAGTATCAAACATTAAAGTTTATATTAAGTTTACACTATACTTATTCTTACACCATTAGTGTAACTTTTTCACCTTGACATAATAAACTTAGCTAAACATAATGAAAGAAAGAAAAATAAATAAATAAAATAACAACATAAATAAGATAAAAGTTAACTAAGTAAAAGAAAGGAAATGAAAGGCATAAACTTGATATTAATGAAAGCAAAACATAAGTAATATAAAAAATACAAAGAGAGAAAAAAAGAGCATGATCTTGATCTAGAAACCAATATGCCTAAATGCATGGCAAATGCCTTCTTTTATAAGTCAAAGTTGGAAACTATTGATTTGATAACTGGTAGATGAGTGGGTGGCCAGCTCTTGACTTGGTGACAATCCTTATCTTCTCTTGTCTACCCAAAACGTCATTGATAATGTCAAAATTAGAACCACTTGAAAACATAAAAGTTGTAGGAAATTGTCTCATATTTCTTGTGTAAAAACTTCAGGTCATTTGGACTTCTATAACTCTAGATATGGGCCAAATACTAAATAGTGCTCGAGCTAGAGGATAGATTCAGACTTTTTTATTGTTGCTACAATTTGGACTTGAAAATGACCTTTTTAAATCTTGGGCTCCATATGAAAGTTTTAGGCCTATATCTTGCATTTCAATCCATATAAAGTAGACCTAAATCTGAGATCTACAGCTCCAAATATGACCCAATTACCGAACAACGTTCTGGTTTGGACTGAACCGACATTTCTTTTCTAAGTTTGGCCATCTCTTTGTCCTTTCAATTTCAGTTCTTAAATTCATCAATCAATCCTTTTATTTATGTGATAAGGCTACATTTAAAATAAACATTTACCATAAATTAAAGGTATCTTATATTATTAGATATATTATTATAAAACATGGTTTAGTTAAGGAGTTATTGATACTTCAAGTGCAAAAATAATGACATAAAACGTTGATAAAAATACACTTTTAAGTACTAATTAGTATGCCTTACCTTGGAACTGCCAGAGGAGTCACCATTATGAACACCAAAATAGGGAGGATGAGGAGAAGCAACAAGAGAACATTTCTTGTACATGGTTCTATTCTTGCGTTTAGACAAAACCCTAGCTGCATTGGAGAAATCAGCACAATCAACAAATATAACATTCATTCTAGGTGGAATAGAAGTTGAGAAAGGAGAAATGAAGCCATATTAAACTGGTGAGCAGCTCCTAGACTAAACGTTCAGCGTGTGTGACAAGACTAAAAGATTAATGTCTTTTCTTAAGTATAGAAGTGTCGATGTAATAAATAACCCGGCAAGACCGGAGTCAAACTATAGGGAGGTTAATTGTATAAATTAGAAATAACAGCAATACAACAACAACAACAACAACAACAACAACAACAATAACAACAACAATAATGGTAGAAGAAGAAGAAGAAAAAGTTGATGAGAACTTTGAGATGGAAGATCAATGTAAAGATTAAATAATGATAACTACAAATGTCAAAGTTAGAGGATCCACTAATGGTATTTCAAACAAGTATTGAATAAACTTTTATTATTCAATTGAAAATCACAACAAAAGAGGTTTCAATCGAATTATAAATGGTTAACATAATTACATTAATTATCTTATTAGAATAATACTAATACTTATAAATGTTGTTAGACATTTATGATTGTAACTTATGTTAACAACAAATCAAGTTCTTTTCATGGCACAAGTGTCATTTACACCATACGGTTGGACTATTGTACCAAGTGTTATACAACATAAATCTAGATTAGCCATTTAACAAGCAAAGTATTAAGAGTGAACAAGATAACAAATACAAAACATGTTAGTATCAAACATTAAAGTCCATGTTATGCTTACACTATACTTATTCTTACACTATAAGTATAACCTTTTCACCTTGACATAATAAACTTAGCTAAACATAATGAAAGAGAGAAACATAAATAAAAAAGATAAGAACATAAATAAGATAAGGGTTACCTAAGTAAAGGAAAGGAAAGGAAAGGAAAGACATAAACAAGATATTAATGAAAACAAAACTTAAGCATTACAAAAATACAAAGAACAAATGCAAGAGCATGATCTTGATGAGCATGATCTTGATATGGAAACCAAGATGCCTAAATTTATGGCAAATACCTCCTTTTATAAGCCAAAATTAAAAACTATTGATTTGATGACTAATTATTGAGTTGGTGACCAACTCTTGACTTGGTGACAATTCTTATCTTCTTGTCTGCCCAAAATGTCATTTATAATGTCAGAATTTGAACAAGACCTAAATGAAAGTTCTAAGAAATTGTCTTAGCTTTCTATGAAAAAAATATTGAGGTCATTTGGACTTCTAAAACTCGAGATTTGGGTTGAACACTAAACTGTATCTAGGCTGGAGGATAGATTCGGACTTCTTTATTGTTGCTACAATTTGGACTTGAAAACAACATTTTTAAATCTTGGACTCCATATGAAAGTTGTAGGCCTATATCTTACCTTTCTATCCATATGACGTAAACCTAAATCCGAGATCTACAGCTCTGGATATTACCGAATAGTGTTCCAGTTTGGACTGTACCAACATCTCTTTTTTAAGTTTGGCCATCTCTTTGTCTTTCAATTTCAGTACTTAAACTCATCAATCAATCCTTTCATTTATGTGATAAGCTTGTATTTAAGATGAACATTTACAACAAATTAAACATATCTTATATTATTAGATATGTTATTATAAAACATACTCTAGTTAAGGAGTTATTGATACTTTAAATGCAAAATAGTGATATAAAACCTTGATAAAAATAACTTTTAAGTACTAATTACTGTGCAAGGCATACACATGATGTTTTGTTTGAAGTCTGAAATTGCCCTAGATGGACCGAAGATTGAAGGATTTGGTCTTGGATTTTATCATATTGACCAAAAAAGGAACATTGAGGAATAGAGGACAGACAAGAGAAGAAGAATGATGCACGAAGAGGGAAGAACATAGACGTCTCAAAGACTGTTTCTCTCACTACATTGAGAGCTTCTCTCTTTTTTACTTGAACTTTTGTGATACCTAAGAATGTTGATGAGGGTTATGTGCTTTGATAAATATTTGGGAAGCAAACAATGTAAAGATTTTTACTTAGATTAACAATTCTATTAAGTATTTCATAGGTATATGGTGGACAAAGTATAAAACAACAAATAAGAGGTTTCAGATCATTTACAAAGGTTATTCATGCAATCAAATTTTACAAAGCAATATTAATTAAAGAGTGACATACGAGCTCTTTACTAGAAAAATATAAGTATTCAGGAGTTTTATTTTGTTATGATAGATCTTTAGGATCAATTAGCTATCATAAAATTAACAGTATTAAAGGCATGTGGTACCTATATTACTTCTAAAGAGCAATAATGGTTGATATAGTTTTTAATGACACTTCGTAGTGATTTTAAAGGACTTAAAGGTTTAATTTCACATCATTCTCCACTGCCTTCTGTTGACTCAGTTGTCAATAAGTTATTGGTTGAAGAAATACGTCTTCAATTTTATTCTGAAAAGAAAATTCTTTTTACTAGTAATTCTTTTTTTATAGTAATAATATCTTCTAAGTCATTGTCTAATAATTAGAATAAGTCTTACATAAGGGTTGCCTTTACTGAGTGCAATCTCTATAACCAGAAAGGTTATTGAAAGACTTAGTGTTCTAAGTTAAGAAAACAAAATCAAGCTTGAAAGCCTAACAACCAATCATAATCTAATTCTCATAGATCACTTTAAGGCTACAAACTACAACACCACAATACTGTAGCGGTAGTTTTATTAGGTTATTTCTCCGATCTTAGTACTCTGACAAAGTAATTTTAAAAGTTTCTCTCCTTACAACCATAAGTTATGTTCACTTCTTCTTTCATAGGTCAGTTTTCTCATAGTTTTTCAAGTACGTCATATTCTGAATAGGTCTTAGATTATGTTGCTTCACATCATGTCTCTAGATTTTTCATCTCCTGCTTATGTGTCCATTTCACCTTTTATTCCTGTCATAACTACTGATAATACTTACATGCCTTTAGCAAGTATTGATTTTGTTGTCACACTTTACTTCTCTCTCTCTCTATTGTTTATCTTATTCCAAAATTCATATTGAATCTTTCTTATATTGGTCAGTTATGTGATTTCGATAATTATTTAAGTATATTTTTCTCCTTTTTTTCGCTGTGTACAAGATTTGCTTTTTTAGAAGCTAATTAGTACTTAAAAATGTATTTTTATCAAGGTTTTATATCATCATTTTGCACTTAAAGCATCAATAACTCCTTAACTAAAGCATATTTTATAATAACAAGTCTGATACTATATGATACCTCTAATTTATGGTAAATTTTCATCCTAAATGCAAGTCTGTCACATAAACAAAAGGATTGATTGATGAGTTAAAATATTGAAATTGAAAGGACAAAAAGAGGACCAAACTTAGAAAAGAAATGCTGGTACAGTCCAAACTTGAACACTGTTCGATAATTGGATCATATTTGTAGTTGTAGATCTCGGATTTAGACTTGCTTTATATGGATGGAAAGCTAAGACATAGGCCTAAAACTTTTATGGAAAGCAAGCTGAATTCTGCTATTTGTAAGTACAAATCTGAGTAACAACTTAGAAGTCTGAATCTATCCTGAAGTAACAACTTAGAAGTCTGAATCTATCCTAAAGCCCAGACATTGTTCAGTGTTCAACTCATATCTCAAGTTCTAGAAGTTTAAATGATCTTAATTTTTTTTCCTCGAAAGTTGAGACAATTTTCTAGAACTTTTATAGTAAGGTTGGTTTAAATTATAACATTATAAATCAAGTTTTGTTCACACAAGAAGATAAGAATTGTTACTAAGTCAAGATGTAGCCACCCATTCAATAATTAGTCATCAAATCAATAGTTCTAAATTTTAGCCTATAAAAGGAGGTATTTTCCATGTATTTAGACATCTTGGTTGTCAGAGCAAGATCATGCTCTTGCTCTCTCTTTATTGTAATGCTTAAGTTTTATTTATATTAATTTCTTATTTATGCTTTTCATTTCCTTTCCTTTCCTTAGTTAACTTTTATCTTATTTATGTTCTTATTTTGTTTATTTATGTTTCTCTCTTTTATTATATTTAGTTAATTTATTTAATCAAGGTGAAAAAGTTACATTAATAGTGTAAAAATAAGTATAGTGTAAACACAATATAAACTTTAATGCTTGATAGTAACATGTTTTGTATTTGTTACCTTGTTCACCTTTAATACTTTGCTTGTTAAATAGTTAGTTTAGATTTATGTTATACAACATTGGTATGAAAAATACTTGAAACTTTCATAGCCCAATCGTATGGTATAACAGACACTTGTGCTATGAAAGGAACATGATTTGTTGTTAATATAAGTTATAATCATGAATACCTGACAATATTTACAAGTATTAGCATTATTCAAATAAGATAACTAATGTAATTATGTTAACAACTTGTAATTCGATTGAAACCTCTTTTGTATGTGGTTTTCACTTGAGTAACAAAAAGAGTTTATACTATACTCGTTTAAAATACCATTAGTGGATTTTCTAACCTTGACATTTGTTTTTATCATTGTTTGAACCTCACATTGATTTTCCATCTAAAAATTCTCATCAACTTCTTCTTTTTCTTCTTTATTATTATTTTTATTGTTGTTGTTGTTGTTGTTGTTGTATTATTGTTATTTATAATTTGTACAATTAACCTTCCT
>NW_011500495.1:102393-115175 GCF_000495115.2 Populus euphratica
CACTCCTACACTTGGGAGAAGACATCAATCTTTTGGTTATGTCAGGTTTTTGACGTCGTTACAGGGGAGGTAATTTCTTGTACAAATTATAATATTTATTTTATTTTCTCTTTTCTCTTTTCTTATATTTAACTTTGTTTCTATTGTTTTATTTCTTCTCCTTTTGTTTTCTTCTTCCTTTTATTCTATTCCTATATGTGCATGAGAATTTAGTCGCGTACATTAAGTGGTAGACTTTGTAGGGTATCCTCATCATTTTCAGAAAATATGGCTGAAGAAGATAACCAGTCGCTTCATAATAAGAATAACTACGTTAGAACACATAGAAACCATATGAATCTCACAAGAACAAGTACACCATCATGCATAGTTTTCTCCCCTCATACATCTCATTTTAATTTTAAGCTAGACATTATTCAACTTTTACATTCTTTTCATGGTTTAGATTTAGAAAATTCATATTTGCATTTAAGGGACTTTGAGGTGGTTTGGAATACGTATAATGACTTAAATTGTAGCATGAATACCATCAAGTTAAAGCTTTTTCCTTTTTCATTAAAAGATAAAGCTAAAACATGGCTACAAAATTTAAGACCAGGATCCATTCGTGCTTGGGATGAAATACAACAACAGTTTTTAAAGAAGTTTTCCCCATCTCATAGAACAAACTCTTTCAAAAGACAAATCACCACTTTCACTCAAAAACCAGGAGAAACATTTTACAAATGTTGGGATAGGTATCGAGACTTGCTTAGTACTTGCCCTCATCATGGTTTTGAAACATGGAGATTGGTTTCACATTTCTATGAAGCATATTTTTATGAATGGTTAATACCTAGAAATAGATGAATGATTGAATTAATGTGCGATGAAACTTTTGAAGATAAAAGTCCTGATGAAGCAATGAAGCACTTAGACTTGTTAGTTGAAAATGCTTAAAATTAGGATACCACAGGCACTTATAAGGCACCGGGTAAAACTCAACCTCATACATCTAGTGGAGGTATGTACAACTTTAAAGAAGATCACGACCTCCAAGCCAAGTTTGCATCTTAAACTAAAAATGTCAAAGCACTAGAATTGAAAAGAGTGGTCAATTAAAATCTATTCAAGATATTATGTGTTAAATCTGTGAAACTAATGAACACTCAACCAATCACTCTCCAACATTGCCTTCTTTTAAGGAATGTCTCCATGAACAAGCCCATGCTTTAAACAGTTTTCAAAGGGCCAACCACAACCCATACTCCCAAACATACAACCCTGGTTGGAGGAATCACCCAAATTTCAGTTGGAAGAGTGAGAACAACAATGCACAAACTTCACAACCACCGTTTCAAGCACACCATAATTTCCAAAATTCTCATGGATATGCACCTCCTTATGCTCCACCTCCTAGAAGAAATCTTGAGGAAACATTGCATGCATTCATTGAAAAGCAAGAGACAATCAATACTCAACTTGCTCAAAACATGACAGATTTTAAAGATACTCTTGCTAAATTAACATCTGCTCTCAGTTTCCAAGAGAAAGGTAAGTTTCCATCTCAAACACAACAAAATCCCAAAGGGCAATACAATGCAAATGCAAGTAGTTCCAGAAGCCAACACATGGATCAAGTCAAATCAGTCACTACTCTGCGCAGTGGTAAGGTTATTGAAAAACCCTAAGCCAATACTTGGATCAAGTCAAATCAATTACTATAGTCTAATGTTATCAATGACGTTTTAGACAGACAATAAGATAAAAATTATCATCAAGTTAAGAGTTAGTAACCCACTCAATAATTAGTCATAAAATTAATAGTTTTCAATTTTGGCATATAAAAGGAGGTATTTGCCATGCATTTAGGCATCTTGGTTTCTAGATCAGGATCATCTTCTTCCTTTCTCTCTTTGTAATGCTTAAGTTCTGCTTTCATTAATATCTTGTTTATGCCTTTCATTTCATTTCCTTTATTTAAATCACTTTTATCTTATTTATGTTCTTATCTTGTTTATTTATATTTCTCTCTTTTATTATGTTTAGCTAAGTTTATTATGTCAAGGTGAAAAGGTTACACTAATAGTGTAAGAATAAGTATATTGCAAACTCAATATGGACTTTAATGTTTGATGCTAGCATGTTCACTTTTAATACTTTGCTTGTTAAATGGTTAATCTAAATTTGTGTTGTATAACACTTGGTACAACAAATACTTGACACTTTCATAGCCCAATTGTATGGTATAAGTGACACTTGTGCTATGAAAGGAACATGATTTGTTGTTAGCATAAGTTATAATCATGAATAGTTGATAATATTTACAAGTATTAGCATTATTCGAATAAGATAACTAATGTAATCATGTTAACAACTTATAATCTGATTGGAACCTCCTTTGTATATGGTTTTCACTTGAGTAATAAAAAGTGTTTATACTATACTTGTTTGAAATACCATTAGTGGATCCTCTAACCTTGACATTTGTTATTATCATTGTTTAATCCTTACATTAATATTCCATCCACATTGATTTTTCATCTCAAAGTTGTCATCAACTTCTTATTCTTTTTTTTCTTCTATTATTGCTATTACTATTACTAATTACTACTACTATTACTATTATTATTATTATTATTGTTATTATTGTTTGTAATTTATACAATTAATCTCTTTGTGATTCGACCCCGGTCTTACCAGATTATTTATTAATTCGACACTCCTACACTTAGGAGAAGACATCAATCTTTTGGTCGTGCCAAGTCGCCATCTAGTATTATGGTCACCAGGAACCGTAACTGGTCATTAGAGATTTTATGGTACAAGACTTGTTATGTAAAAGGGAAGATGCTATGACCCCTTAAGCATCTTACCTAAGATAGGTTGTATTACTGGTTTTGTCTAAAATTACTAAGAATTTGTTCTCCTTTTCCCCTTTTTTATTCTTCCTTTCATATGCCTGACTCTAGCATTAGTGAACAATTCGTATGAATATTTCCAACTCTGGCATTGATAAATATCATAGAAATCCAAAAAATACGATACTCCTAACTCTAGTGTCAATGAATATTTTTGCAAAAAATAAATTTGAAGAAGAAATTTTCTATGTTATTTTTTTCTTATTTATCCTTTATTATTATTTTCCCTTTTATGATGGAAGTAAAAAAAAAATTGCACGACATCTTTACATTTAACAGTAATAGTCAACATATTTAACACATCTACAGAAATACAAACACAAAAAAAAAAAGTGTGAGGGGCCCACAAATAAATCAATGAAGGCCCCAAATATTTTTTGAAATTTTCTGTTGTAGAAAAAGGATTTGTTTGGTCAAATATCAAATTAGAATGATTATAAGAATTATGACCAAGGTATAAGGGTGTGTTTTGCCAAGTACACCCTTAACAAACATAATTTTGGCCGACTAGGCCTAAAACTCAGACTCTACTCACTCTTTTTTCTCTTTTGAGCTAGATCTAGCCCAACCATGCATGAAAGGTTAAAGCATACATGTAACAATAACTAGTTAACAATTTTAGCAAAGAAGAAAGGAAACTTACCTAGACATGTGGTTGCTAGAGATGAAGTCGAGGGAGACTGGGCAAAAAACAAGGGGTTAAGTGGGGCGGCTAGTATAGGATTCGCCACCCCTTTTTTTGACTTTTGATGTTTCTCTCTTTTAGAGTTTTTGGTAATGGCCTCCTTTTATCGTCTCTTCTTTTAGAGCTTCTCTTTAATCCCTTCTTTTTCTTTTTTTTGCATACACTGAGTTCTGTATTTATAATGCCAAAATCCTTTTACTCGTGAGAAACAAAGTTTCAATCAAACTCATTCTCTTTTTTTGAAGTTTGAATTTGATTAAGAATCAAATTTGAAAGCAGATAACTATTATTATCTTGAAGATAAGGATTATCTTAAAAATAAGGATATAATAAAAAAAGTACATTGTAGTCCCTAATTTTCACGCAAGTTAATAAATCATATTTTCCATTGAAATAAATATCTGATCTTTTAATCTTACATCTTAACCTTGTAAAATTAAACTAAAAAGTCAGTGGGCCAAAATTGGGTTACAACATGTTATATGATTGATGAAACTATATTATTCAATAATTTTACCCACATTTAACTAGTGTTTTGCCTATGTTTTATATATATAATGCCTTGATATTCTTTTTTTTTATGTTTTGAAGGCACTGTTGGATGAAAGATGCAAAAAAGAGTAAATTGGAGGTAATTGTCAGATTCAACCTTTAGTCGATGTTTTGTGTAGAGTGTGAGCTCTAGAGGTCGAAATGAAGTGATTCTAGTGGAATTAAAAATCTAACATCCATACCTTTCTGGACATCTAAGGCAAGAAAATAAAAAGGTAAGAAAATAAAATAAGGAAGAGAATGGAAATCGCAGCTTTCAAAGTCAAATCTCACAAGCTGCTAGTGTTGACCTTCGGTCATTCCGACTTGAATATCTGAAGCTACAGAAGTCCAATTAATGTAAACTTAATTATGTTGGATTGCTGACTCACAGGTGAAGTGATTCTAGTCCAATAATGTGAGCATTTTCAGCCAAAAAATATATCATTCCGACTTGAATATTTGAAGCTATAGAAGTCCAATTAATGTAAAATTAATTTTGTTGGATTGCTGACTCAAAGGTGTATGAATTCTCACATTTTCAGCCAAAAAATATGTCATATGAGGGAGATATTATTTTTTAAAAAATAACAACTAAATTCTACCAGCAAACAGGTTTCATGAAGAAACGAGTTCAAATTACATTCTGAAGCATCTAAACCGATATTCAAGTTTTTATTTCAGCAATTTAGCTCCTCTAAGTCAAAGCTTGAAGATTTCATGCAAGGATATTTCTTTTTTTTAGGAAAATAATTATTGAAGTACTTAAATTTAAACTGTCTACTTAAGGTAGTACTATTTTGTAAAATATAGACTAAGGTTTCCTGGGATATAAAAAGAATGAGAGAAAAGAAGGGGGCAGCCACCTAAGAGGATTAAAAACGCCCCCTTCCTTTAGGGGGGCAGCCACCCAAGAGGATAAAAACGCCCCCTTCCTTTAAGAAACTCAAAATTATGCATTTTTCCTTCTTTTTGATTAGTTGTTTAACAAACATGCAAGATTAAACACTTTTTCTTAGTTGCAAGGATACAAAAACCTTCGGATTTCAAGAATTGTGAGATTTATTTTACCTTTTCTTTTCAGTTTATATGATGAATATGTTTGTTCTCCTATGCTTATTTTTCCTATGATTGTTTATTTTAATTGTTAGAGCGGACTCTAAATTATTATTGTAGACAATCTATTGCTAAGTTTGATATCAAAACTGGAGTTGTGGTATATGAACTTGTGAACCAACTAAGTTTAATAATTGTGGTGGATCTATATTATTAATCTGAGGGAGAACATACAATCAAATCAAACATAGATTGCAGATATCTATGTTTTCTTGATTAATCAACTTATCTAGTTCTTAAAGCTGTCATTGAATTAAATTACTAGTGCGGACACTGTGGTTGTTTGATGGTTATTGTTAGTTATACGACAGATCCGTTAACTAACCAATGATAAGAAGAGAAAAAAATTGAGATAAATATTCAGAATATAAATTGATGTTTCATTTCCATGATCAGTTTTGATTTTCGTAGGTGCTTGCGACCAAGGTTTGTTCTCTTGATAGTTTTCTAATTTTATTTAATTTTGCTTGATAGTTTTCTAATTTTTTTAGCCTAAATAACGTCCAAAACCCCTCCAAGTTGCATATCATCTAGCATAAAAATCTGACTTGAACCTTTCTCGTGGGATCAGTCCCTTGCTTGCTCTATATTATCTTGTGTGTTATGTTTTAAGTTAGGGTAATAAATTCGTGCAACCGCGACATCATAGGGTAATAAATTTGTGCGACCGCGACATCACAATAATAATGTTTTTTTAATTATTAATTAGTGTTTAATTATGTGAAATATAATTGGATAACAATTAAATTTGGAAGAATATAAAAAAATTATTTAATGTAAATGATAGATTAATTGTGTAGAATTGTGTGATTGAATGAAAAATGGAGGGTGAAGTGATTGAAAAAAAAAGCCTATGGAAGGAGGCAATTTCAACGAAGACAAAATTAGTCAAAATGTTTAAATTACCATGAAATGTGATTACTAATGTGTAAACTAAACTATTAATGGATGAATAAGAGATTTATGTTAAGAAAAATTGAAATGAAATATTATTATGTATTTATGCATAAATTTTTGGCTAGGAAAAGGAAAATAAGAAATTTACGGGTTTCTATTTAAAAAAATATTGAAAATTTTGTTTGTGATGTGGGAATGAGAATTTTAATTATGTATAGATAAGAATTCAAAATTTATAAAATATATGCGTTGGTACAAGTGAGTTCGTGGGTATGACTTAACAATAAGGGATGACTCAACAATAGAGGACAACTAGTAGAGCTAGGTTCCAGGTTGGTATTAGACACCATGACTTTTTATTATCTATCTAAAGTTAATCATGTTATTGAAATTTTGTTTAAGTTATAATTTATAGTATAATATGTTGAGCTAGGTATCTTGGAATAGGAATTAGCTCCCGGCATATTGAACTCGTTATCTTGGAATATGAATTAGCCCTTTATTTAGGCATGCTGAGCTAGTTATCTTTGGGCATGGTGTGAGTTAGTTATCCAAAAATAGAGGCTAACACCTAGATTGGGTATGTTAGGTTAGTTATTCTAGAGTAGAGACTTGCATTGAAATTTGAAATTTCTAATGCGGATAATTATTCTAGATAAGGGTTTATATGCAATGTGAAAAAAGATTCATTATGAAAATAAAAAGTTTTCCAAGTGAAGATGGTAATTATTAATGACTTAGAGTATGTGAAGTCTATAAGTGATTGACTTATTTAAGTTGAATTAAGGAATTTTTACATAATATATATTTTATATCATTATATTTAAGTGTGAATAACTTATATGAAATAAATTTTAGGTACCTTACAACAACACATTGGTTGAATTTTGCTTTTGTATTAAAAACATTGCAATGCAGCAAGTTCTTAAATCATTTTGTATGAAAGAAGTTCTAATGATTTTGAATTTATTTTGGAATGTTGGAAATTATTATACATGATGTAATTTTAATTAGTTTGATATTGAATTATTTAAATTAGATTTTTATTTTTATCTTACATTAAATCATTAAATAAAATATTTTCATAATTAATGCTTACCATCCTCGACAACAAGACACTAAAATAATGAAAGCTTTTAAATGACATGTAATTTTAAATTCGTTATTTATAGGTTATGAAAAAAATTAGTGTTAAGTTGATAACTTGGCAATAAAATTTTAAGGAAAATTCTGCCAAATTTTTAGCAAAGTATATATATATTGGGAAATTAAATTGGGGTTGTTGTAGTTATACTGTTATTAACGGGGATTTCAACTTCTTTGGATTTATAATTTTGGTTTTGAGTTCTTTTATAAAATTTTGAATTGTTTTAATTTCATCATTTAATTTTAATTTGTGATATGCTATTTTTTTTCTCATTTGATCTTTTATTTTTTTTATTTTTTTGGGTATTTTTTTAAATTGATTTTTCTTTTAAATTTCACTTTTTAATAAAAAAATTATAGATTTCCTCAAATTTTTTTTATTTAAATTTTGATCCTCATTATTTTAAATGCTATTTTTTATATTTTGAATTCTTTTGTATAATTGCATTGTTTTTCCAATTTCATTCTTTAGTTTTTGTTTGGTTGGGAATTAAATTTCATTTTATTTTTATTCATAAAAGGTGCTTCTGGTCTAATGATTTGAGTCACAAGTTTGAAAAGTTAGCAACCTCGTTTTTTTACATATTAGTTAACATCCGCTTTTTTTTTTTTACATATTATCTTTTAAGTTTTTATCATTTGACATAGTTTGTTTTTTTAAAAAAAGTTTTTGTGATTTTCTTTGTTTTTTTATATCAAGTTATCCTGATTTTATGACCTAAACTGCAAGTTTAGGGGAGTTAACCTACATTGACTCGACCTTGATTACCCAAATTACAAATTTGGCATACTAATTCGGATTGAGTTAGGCCATTTTTTTGTCAACCTTTTGTATTTAATAAGCTTAGAATTTAGTTACATTGTTTTTCTCCATTTGAAATAAAAAACAAAAAGACATTGTTTTTCTCCATTTGAAATAAAAAAAAAAAAGGATTTTTCTCAAGTTATCGTGATCATTTTTTTTTATTTTGTCCATTTGCTGTGATTGCCTAATTTTTTTATTATCTAATTAAAATAAAATAAATCTATTTGATTTAGCTAGGTCTATGACCCAAGTCATAAGTTCTTTCTTCTTCTTTAAAATGTGTCTATGGTACCTGAATATTATTTTTTAAGAAAACAAATAATAATCTAATCATGCGTGAATCCATGTCTAGTTGTGTTCCTATTCTAAATAAATCACGCAATTTATTTGTTTACTTGAAGAGAACCCTTTAATAAATTAGTGTATGAATTGAATAACTTGCTCACTTATCATCGCGAGTCAGAATGAGTTTCTTTAAGAAAAAAAAACAATAATGCATAAACATTGTAAGTGTATTTTAAAAAAGAGAAAAAAATAATGACACAACATCATAGAAAGAAAATTGAAAAAAATAATGACTGCTAATCTCTAAGAATCAAAATGTTAAAGGATGAAATAAAAAAAATAAACCAAAAAAGATCTAAAAATACCAACAAACCTGAGTGATGATGTTGAAGAAAATAAAGATTATAAATCCAATGATGAAATAGAAAATAAATTAAAATTTGATAAATAGATAAAAATAAAAATAAAAATAAAAAATCCAAATATTGAGGGTAAAACCTCAAATATCATCAACATATGAAATTGAATAGTAAAATTAAAAATTAATAAAAACAATTTATCACCTAGGGCACCCAAGTGTTAAAGCTCTTCTCGACCAGACAAGTTGACTCGTGACCTAGGGGACCCCAGGTTTAAAGCTCTGCTCGACTCGACGGTTTGACTCATGACCTAGAGGACCCGAGGTTTAAGCTAGGCTAGGTTTCAAAAGAAATTGGAACAAAGCCCGAAAAATATTAGATACTTATATTTAATCAATTAATTTAATTTCAAAAGAAAAACTCCTTATAAAAAAACTAAATTGAACAAAGCCTAAAAAAGGTAACTTAGGTTTCTTTAAAAACAAATGGAAAATCTCATAGGAAATGGAAAAAAAGTAAGAAAATGTTAGAGGATGAAACCAAAAAGAAATGATCTAAAAAATAGCAAAAAAAGCATATGAATTTGGGTGAACCTTTTAAACCCAAGTTTATCTCTCAAAATTACAACTCATTAAATTCCACACATCGACTCAACTAAGAAGCTCAATATCAAACAAAACAAATTCTTCTAAAAGAGCAAGATCTAACAAAGAGCATAAAAAACCAAGGCAATACTAGACCAATTTAATATCAAATGATGACAAATTAATTTAGTCTAGTTAAAAAAAATATTCTTTCTGAAAGAGGTAGATCTAGCCAAAAAAAAAAAAACTTGAGGCAACATATATTTGATTAGTACTTAAAAGTGCATTTTTATCAAGGTTTTATATTATCATTTTGCACTTGAAATATCAATAACTCCTTAACTAGAACATGTTTTATAATAACAAGTATGAGAATATAAGATACCTTTAATTTATGGTAAATGTTCATTTTAAATGTAGGTATGCTCTCAATTCAAAGAATTAATTGTTGTGATTAACTATTGGAAGTGAAAGGATAAAGAAAAAGCCAAGTTTGGAAAAGAGATGCCGATTCAATTTAAATTTGAACACTGTTCAATTATAAATCTTGGATTTTAGTTTGTTATTGGGTTATATCTGGAGTTATAGATCTTGAATTTTAGTTTGGTTTATATGGCTGGAAAGATAAAAAAATAGGCTTACCACCCAAATCTACTATTTTGAAATTCAAAGTTTGGCTATAAAAGAGAATTCAGAATCTGTCCTGCAATCCAGTCCAAATACTACTCAGATTTTTACCCATAACTAGAGTTCTAGAATGTCAAATGACGTGAAATTTTGTGAGTGGAAGGAAAAGACAATTTCCAACATCTTTTATAAGAAGACCTGCTCAAATTATGATGGTAGAAATGACATTTCATTCAAACAAGAGCTTGAGGGCAATCCACCACCTCTACCAGCAGCACTACTTAGTATTTTAGACATATCTCATGTTGTAATGTTCCAAAGGCTCTGAAATTTGGTAGGTAGAAGGAAAAGATAATTTCTAATAACTTTTATGATGAACACTTTGCCAAATATCGATTGCATCAATGTTATTTCATCCAACCAAAATACTTGAGTGCTATTGTCTACCAAGTTCACTAAATCAATAGTTGACCACTGCATCAATTATCAATTACCAAATGAATAGTTCTGAATTTTAGCCTATAAAAAGAGGCATTTTTCATTCATTTAGGTAATTTTTTTTCTTTTCAGATCATGTTCTTACTCTCTCTTTATATTATTGTAATGCTTAAGTTTTGCTTTTATTAATCTCTTATTCATGCTTTTCATTTCCTTTACTATACTTAATTAACTTATATCATGTTTATGTTCTTATATTGATTATTTATGTTTTTCTTCTTCATAATGTCCAATTAAGTTAATTATGTCAAGGTAAAAATGTTTGACTAATGGTGTTAGGATAAGTATAATATAAACTCAATATATATTTCAATGCTTATATCCTAAACAACTTGTTATTAACATGTTGGATCATTTTTATCTTACTAATTCTTAATATCTTGCTTGTTTAATGGCTAATCTAGATTTGTGTTGTATAACACTTGGTACATCAAATACTTGATCCTTTATAGTCTTCGGCCGACATCATTATTATGAGAGGAACTTGATTTATTATCAACATAAGTTAGCATTATGAATACTTGATAAAATTTATAAGTATAGTGTTACGTAAATAAGATGATTAATATGATCATGTTGATAATTTATAAAGAGTTTATACTTTACTTATCTCTAATACTATTAGTGGATTCTCTAACCTTGACATTTGTTTCTATCATTGTATAATCTTCACGAGTGGATTCTCTAACCTTGAGATTTGTTTCTATCATTGTATAATCTTCATGTTAATCTACATCTCAAAGTTCTCTTTAACTCATCACCACCACCATCATCATCATTGTTGTTGTTGTTGTTGTTATTTATAATTTATATATTGAACTTTCCTTTAGTTCGACTCTAGTCTTGATAGGTTATTTATTACTTTGACACTCCTACACTTGGGATAAGACATCAACTCTTTGATCGTGGCAGTGTTACTCTTAAAAAGTTAGAAAAATCTCATTGAAAGTGGAAAGAGATACTAGATGATGAAAAAAAAAAAATATTAAAAAAGGAATGAAAAAAAATCAAGCTAATGGACAAACCTTTTAATAGTGAATTCATATCTTAAACTCACAACATGTTGAGCTCTAAATCCAGGCTCAATAGAAAAGGTCAACGTTCAAAAAATTTAATGTTAAAAGATAAAATCGTAAAATAAAATAAAAAATTTTAAAGTTAAAAATTTTGATAGGAAAAGAAACTTAAAGAGAATGAAATCAAAAAATAAACTAATTATATAAACCATTTTAAATAGAATAAATATAAATTAAAAGAATTGAGGCCAAATTAAACATATAAAAAAAATTCATGGTGAATGGAATTGAAAAAAAATCTAATTTTACAAATTATTTTAAATAAAATAAATATTAATCAAAAGATCATAGCCCAAATCTAGAAGAAAAAAATAAATAAAGGGTTGTATTGAATTTTTTAAGAACCAAATTTAAAAGATAAAAAAATCAATGTGAGATGAAATTGAAATATATATATATATATATATATATATATATATATATAACTATTTCAAATAAAACAAATACTAATTAGAACACCAAGGCACAAATCTGAAGACAAAATTAATTAAAAGGCTACATTGAATTTTTTTAGGGGACAATACACTTTCTTAGGGTGAGAGAGAAATGGAGAAATAGAAACAAATGGCGGTTGATAGTGATGTAGAGACGTAGAAGAAACATGTTGACATGACCAAAAGATTGATATCTTCTTCCAAGTGTAAGAGTGTCGAAGTAATAAATAACCTGACAAGACTGAAGTCGAACCACAAGGAGGTTAACTATATAAATTATAAATAATAATAATAATGATGATTTGAAGAGGACTTTGAGATATAAGATTAATTTAATAATTAAATAAGAATAAAATAATTGTCAAGTTTAGATTATCCATAAATGGTATTTCAAACAATTATATTATAAACTCTTTTTATTGCTTAACTAGAAACCATATATAAAGGAGGTTTCAATCAGATTATAAATTATTAACATGATTACATTATTTATCTTATTCGAATAATGCTAACACTTGTAAATGTTGTCAAGTATTCATGATTATAACTTAAGTTAATAACAAATCAAGTTCCTTTTATAACACAAGTGTCGATTATACCATACGGTTAGGCTATGAAAGTGTTAAGTATTTATTGTACCAAGGATTATACAATATAAATTTAGATTAAATATTTAACAAGCAAAGTATTAAGAGCGAATAAGATAACAAATACAAAACATGTTAGTTTCAAACATTAAGGTCCATGTTGAGTTTATACTATACTTATTCTTACACCGTTGTTGCGATGTCGTGGTCGCACAAATTAATTACCCTAGCTTAAAACACAACACACAAGAT
>NW_011500495.1:115793-115903 GCF_000495115.2 Populus euphratica
TTATTTATTACTTCGACACTCCTACACTTGGGAGAAGACATCAACCTTTTAGTCGTGTCACTGTTGCCCCCCTTCTCTCGTCTCTCTCTTTCTTTTTTTTTGCTAAGAAA
>NW_011500495.1:116062-130239 GCF_000495115.2 Populus euphratica
AAGATAAAAACATAAATAAAATAAAAGTTAACTAAGTAAAGGAAAGGAAATGAAAAGCATGAACAAGAGATTAATATAAACAAAATTTAAGTATTACAAAAATATAAGGAGAGAGCAAGAACTTGATCTTGATATGAAAACTAAGATGTCCAAATGCATGGTAAATGTCTTCTTTTATAGGCCAACATTTAAAACTATTGATTTGATGACTAATTGTTAAGTGGGTGGTCACATCTTCCCTTTTGTAACAATTCTTATCTTCTTTTCTATAGAAAATGTCATTGTTAACATCAAAATTTGAACAAATGTTCTTCATAAAAGTTTTAGGAAATTATCTCAGCTTAAAAAAAATATCAGTGCATTTGGACTTTTAGAACTTGAGATATGGGCTAAATATTGAATAGTATTTGGGCTGCAGGACAGATTCAGACTTCTCTTTTGATGTTAAGATTTGAATTTCCAAACGGTAGAGCATATATCTTTTCTTTCTAGCCATATAAACCAAATTGAAATCCAGGACCTTTAGTTTCAGATATGATCTAATGACTGAATAGTGTTATAGTTTGGACTGAACCAACATATCTTTTTTAAGTTTAACCTTTCTTTGTTCTTTCACTTTCAATAGTTAATTATATCAATCAATCCTTTGAATTGTGAGATATACCTGCATTTAAAATGAATATTTACCATAAATTAAAGTTATTTTATGTTATTAAACTTATTATTATAAAATATGCTTAAGTTAGAGAATTTAATAATACTTTAAGTACAAAATAATTATATAAAATCTTGATAAAAATATACTTTTAAACACTAATCACATATACCTCTACATCACGTAGGGAGTTTTGAGAGGATTCCATCGCCATCTTGAAAAACACTAATTAGTCATTTAAATTAGCTGTACGAGCCGCTGCAAACCACTATTTGATTATTTAAATTAGTTGTACGCACAACTACAAATTTGTTAGAACCCCCACCTCTAGATTAAATATTTAAATAATATTATATAATTTGTGAAAGACAACAATCCCCTTCATTTCAATAATTACCCAAAAAACCAAAAGGAAAATATACAAATACCTTTGCACATTTGTCTTCTGTTTTTATTTTTTTCTTTGATTGTAGAGATAAGGTAAATAATTCACAAATTAAATTGAAACATCAAAAATATTTTCAAGTAATATATATATATATATATATATATTAAGGATCAAAATATCTTTACACTGTTATATATATATATATATTTTTTTTTTTAAGGATCAAAATATCTTTACACTATAAAAAGAAAATATGAAGATAAATTTACCCCCAATTAATTAAGCAATTCTCTTAAAAGCAATGATTTTCAGTTTTGAAAAGGAATGTATAGATGCATAATAGGTTGCAATCTATAACGTAATGAGTCTAAGACCACATTAGCTTTTTTTTTTTTATTATTATTATTATTAAACCCGGAAACGGATGAAAATACTTTTCAAAAGGACTTCCATGTAAAACAGTCACCCTCAACCTCAGCTTCAGATAAATCCTAAAATGTAAGATAATTGACATAAAATAAATAACAAAAAGGGTACGGCGCAATTACCGATACCATCCCCTTGGACGCATTCAACAAGGGAATCCAGCATGAGGCCAAAATAAAATTAAAAAAAGAAGTAAAAATAGGATTGCCACAACGGTTTACGCAAAAAATAGATACTGCGTCCCGTTGGAAATGGAGTTTTTCTACGAGTTTGTTTCTTTCTTACTTTTTTTAAATGTTTTTTTATTTATTTTTTTAAAATTTATTTTTGATATTATCTGAAAATATAAAAAATTAATTTAATATATATATATATATATTTCAAAAACGTTACTGTCAAGGTCTTGCTACTTTTTGTCATCAACTTTTTTCATGCTTCTTATCATCATCATATTATTCATACAGGGAGAAAGAAAGACATGGCTACAGGCACAGAAGTGGTGAGTGATAATGGACGTGGATGCTGCAAGAAAGGACCAGGTTATGCGACACCACTTGAAGCAATGTCTGGTCCGAGGGAGTCACTTATCTATGTCACTTGTGTTTACTCTGGTAATTATTATTAGTAACTTGCTCTATTTCTTTCTGTTTCTCATTATGTTCTTTTTACTTATTTGATGAGGAATATATTGATATGATTTGATTATATGGGCTTTTTAGGATGGAGTAGGCTTGACCGTTGTGTTTGTGTTGTGATTTGATTCTTGGAGCTTCTTGAGATTTCTGCCTCGGTTTCTTTCTGATGAAAAACTTTTTGTGACTTCAGATCTTTGTTGCCAGTGTTTATCTTCAAAATTTCTGTTCTTTGGGATTTTGTTGTCAACTTTCTGGTTACATTCACGATTTGCAAAAAGAAAGAAAGAACTTTCTGGCGATGTGATCCCTGAATCTCTGATCTTTAATTTGAGGAGTTCATGTCTAACTGGTGCAGCTGCTTAAAGTTTAAATTTGGTGGGGCTAAAAGAGTGCTATTGTGAGCTTTTCTTTTTCACGGGTGCTTGGCTATTCATAGACAAAGAGGATTTGGCAATAGAAATACTAGGAATTCATGTGCTGCTTTTTCATTTTGATCAAAGCATCCAGTTGGATTCCCTGATATGTGTTGTTTTCCAGCAGGTAGTACCTAGGTAATATGCTGGGCCATCATAAAATGGAGAAATAAATGTGTTCAACTTGCCTTCCCCTGCTGTTTTTAAGGAAAAGTGGTCATGGTTTTTCCTCCTTTTTGTTTTTTGGTATAGGGAAGAAATATCTCCTATTAATGAAAATGATACTGTTTAGTGCATGCCTTCCACATTTTCTTTTAAGGAAATATGGTAACAAAACAGTTTGTTCTAAATATTGATGGACTTGTATTTTTAGAAAACACTTCAAGTTCCTTCGTTGATAGACTAATTTCAAATGAGTAGATGTTCTTGAATTATATCCTGACTCCTAGATATCATCACTTTGGACAAGCTTATGAAAATTGAATGACGAGAAGGAATGTAATTCTTTCAATATCTATACAGGAACGGGAATAGAGAAGCCTGATTATCTAGCCACAGTGGATGTTGATCCCAACTCACCTACTTATTCTAAAGTTATCCACAGGCTACCTATGCCAAACGTAGGAGATGAACTGCATCATACAGGATGGAATTCTTGCAGCTCTTGCCATGGAGATCCATCTGCAGCAAGGCGTTATCTGGTCCTTCCTTCCTTGATGTAAGATACTGTAGCTAATTTTGATTTCTACAACTTCTATTTCTGAATTTTAATCCAGACAAGAAAGAGAACTGCATTGGTGCAAACTAGGAGCTATGCAGGTAGATATGTGCATCAAACCAACGAACAGTAGTGCTGACATTGTCACTGGAGGATGCTTTCATTGTATAAAATCAAAATGAATGTAAGAACTCAGTCTTAATATAAAAAAATTAACCATGCTGTTTAAGAATTCAAACAAGAATTGGGTTGTGATCATTCGCGTGTGAAGACTTCTTGCCAACAAATGTCTTGCCTACTTACTGAAATACTCTTCTACTGTGGTTTGGGATTCATCACTTATCACTTGTCACTTGTATCCAATACGTGACGCATGCTTTGAAATTCATGAATTTCAGTCAGTTCTTTGAAATCAATTTTAATTTTTTATTCTAGTTACATAACTCTGCCACCTAAAGTTCAGCAATCATTCCATTTCTTTAAACTAAACACTCATTATGTTTCTAATGCAATCTACTTCCAACAGATCTGGTCGCATATATGCAATTGACACACTAAAAGATCCAAGGGCTCCCTCATTGCATAAAGTTGTTGAGCCTGCGGATATTGTAAATAAGACAGGATTAGCGTATCCACACACATCTCATTGCCTTGCTTCTGGAGATGTCATGGTATCATGCCTTGGAGATAAAGATGGAAAGGCAGAGGGAAATGGATTTCTTCTACTTGATTCAGAATTCAATGTAAAGGGGAGGTGATTACCAGTGCCCCTACCCTAACAGATTTCTCAGAATTCAATGTAAAGGGGAGGTGATTGCCAGTGCCCCTACCCTAACAGATTTCTCTTAACACTTTTGCTTTCATTAATGCATGTGTTTGGTGATTCATTTATTCCACTCTACCAGTTAATAAATAAATCAAAGTTGCTCAGACATATGAAACAGGATTGATTATGTATCTACTCTACATTTAATCCACTTGAAAGTGTGCTGAGATGCTAAGCGTTTTGAAGATTGAGAAAAAGTGATTTTTGTAACCTTTGAATCATATTCATTCTCAATCAGGTGGGAGAAACCAGGGCACAGTCCAACGTTTGGTTATGATTTCTGGTACCAACCTCGACACAACATAATGATTAGCTCATCATGGGGAGCTCCTGCAGCCTTCACTAAAGGCTTCAATCTGCAACATGTGGCAGATGGTCTTTACGGGAGGCATTTGAATGTCTACAGTTGGCCCAATGGTGAACTGAAGCAGACATTGGATCTTGGCGATACAGGACTCTTGCCATTGGAGGTTATTTCTTTAAATATAATCAACAATTTGTTCCTATGATTTAGAAAAGGCCAATGATCATTGTTCCTATGATGCATGCACAAACTCACTTGTTTGTATCTTTTCTTCATTGCTACAAAGCCATTGTGACATTTCAAAAATAAAATTTCTGACATGTCTGTTTCACTGATTTGCAGATAAGGTTTCTGCACGATCCTTCTAAAGATTCAGGGTTTGTTGGGTGTGCCTTAACAAGTAACATGGTTAGGTTTTTCAAGACCCCTGATGGATCATGGAGCCATGAGGTATGCAAATGGCGGACAATATTGCCTGTTTTCAATGTGGATAACATTTCAGTTTGTTGGATAGTGTCATTCTATGATGATTGCTTCTCCCAAATATTTGTCTTTTCAGGTGGCAATATCAGTGAAACCATTGAAGGTGCAAAACTGGATTCTCCCTGAAATGCCAGGGCTTGTAACTGATTTTCTCATCTCTCTTGACGATCGGTTTCTGTACTTTGTCAACTGGCTACATGGAGATGTCCGACAGTACAACATTGAGGACCCTGAAAAACCTGTCCTGAAAGGACAAGTTTGGGTTGGGGGGCTGATCCAAAAGGGAAGCTCTGTGGTGGCTGAGGGTGAAGATGGAAAAACCTGGCAGTACGATGTTCCAGAAATCCAGGTTAGTATGATCATCAGCTATAAATTACTGACATCTATATAGGATGTCAAATTACATTCATTTAAACTAGACTCCACTATCACAGCAATGTCAACTGAAATACATTTGGCCCATCTCTTTCCACACACACACAGCCTTTGGAATAGTTTCCACACCAAAAACTCATGCCAGATATGTATTTGTGGAATAGCAAATAGCTATAGCATTACGTATGGAAGCTTTTGAACCAACAAAGTTTGATATGCCTTTTAGGCATACTTTCTTGTTACAGAGATGAACTACTTGGTAACTTAGGCAACTAATTTTACATGCAATTTTCGTTGGGCAGAATGGTGCACCAAGCCCACCAACTACCTTGTTCACGCGCTGTGATGCTACATTTTTCCACTGGACTAATGTAAAGTGGGAGTAAATTAATTGGGAATTTGGGATGAAAAAAAATTTGTTTCTCAATTTTCAGTGTATAATTCTGGACAAGAAATCACCGATGTAATAATGTTTTAGTCTTAGATATCTTCTTGAGAGCTTTTGTGTATCTGCCCAAGAGTCCACCTTATCATGTGGTACAGACTGATAAGCATCATAATTTCTGTTCAGGGACATCGTTTGAGGGGCGGGCCTCAAATGATTCAGCTGAGTTTAGACGGGAAGCGACTTTATGTCACCAACTCACTTTTCAGTACCTGGGATCGTCAGTTTTATCCGGAACTTATGGAGAAAGGATCTCACATGTTACAGATAGATGTTGACACCGAGAAGGGTGGTCTTGCAATAAATCCAAACTATTTTGTGGACTTTTCAGCTGAACCTGATGGTCCTTCCCTAGCCCACGAGATGAGATATCCAGGTGGTGACTGCACATCAGATATATGGATCTAAGCATCCTAAATGGTTCGGCAGTGAGAGGTTACGTGAGAACAGACATTAGAAGTTGTAGTTATGTGACTGTAAATTGCAATGGCAAGTTGTGGCAGGTTACTCTTGATGGATGAGTATCCAGGTCTCTTCTAATACTTTAATCCATCCTTTTAATAATAATAATAATAATTGCCGTTTTCATAACCAACTTGAACTCATGGCTGACCTGACCGTATGGCCACTGATAGGTTTGGTCCCTCGATTCTTTGCTGGCGTATTTGCTTCGAAATTTCATTTGTGTTTGTGCCCTTCATATCGTCTAATAAAATTCTATGATTTATGAAAGAACAGGTTACGTTTTTTCCGAAAGAAGTTAGAAAATGTCCAGATAATGCACCTTGGCTAACTGCTGCTGAACATAGAGCAGAATCTAGCTTCTAAAGCGTAGCAAACCATTTTCTGTGGGCAGATTGTAGTCTTGTACCACTTGCCTACAAGCCAGCCTTCGGCTTCACATCTTTCTTGCAGATTTATAGCGAAAACTACTGTTGTTTTTTTAATAACCATGTCGTTTCTAATAACAAAGTCAAAGATATAGACAAAATGATCTCTTTCGGAGTAGAGACAAAACAAAAGAAAGATGATATCTCTATAAATGAAAGAGGGTGGTGGGATCAATATGTTTTAGGTTCAAGTGATTAGACAGTAAATACATTAGCACTGAATTAGATGCAGCATCATAGAATTTCCATCAAACCACGTTCTAGCTGTAACACGTACTCTGAGAAGAAGCCTACAGCCTCCTGAAGACGACTTACTATAAAGAGAAAAAAACCTAGCTTAGGCATCCTTGAAGTACTGCTTGCATGGAAATTTCATAAACCCTTTGGCCCTCACAGGTCATTGGAGGAAATACTAAAAGGGAAAGGAACAGGAGTACACAATAATTGAAATGTCTTGATGGACACAGTTCACTACATAGGACACAAATAGAAAGGAAAATCTAGTGGAAGAGACCTAACTTGTGATCCAGAAATGGAACCAACGAGGAATAGGTCTTATTCCTTGCAACAAATTCTTGCAGCTTTATTGATAATTCTAGCTCTCAGCTCCCAGTTTAGAGTTGCTGCTATGCAAGCAAGTTCTGAAAGTGTGCAATGCAGTGGTTCTATGGTAGAATTTAGTGGTCAGATGGCAGAGGGGGTGTTATCAATGGAATCAGAGACAAGTCGAAGAACTGTTCGGGCTATCAAATTTATTACTCCTGGGGCTTTAAGGCCTGATGCACCATTCTGTGCCAAGGTTACAAGAGGTGAACCCTATAGTAATAATTGCCTACCTCCACCATCAAACTCCTACAACAGAGGATGCAATAACTACTACAGGTGCAGGTCATGATTAGTATTGTTTGGTCTGTATAATGTGATTGGGTGGAGGGTAAATTCCTCTAAAGGAACTTTCTTTTTACAATAATTTCCCGTCATTAAGGGTCTGTTTTTATGTTCTTCAGCTTTGCAATGACAAGAAAAACGATTAGCGGAATTGGATTTCTAGACACCAAACAACTGTTGAAATCAAATACATCAACTTTTGCTATCATCGGTAGTGATACGGCTGCATTAAAAATAGAGATATTGCAGGACCCCATCAATCTATAATTTCTATTTTCCTGTCGAGGGTATCGATCAATAAAGATTGTATGTTCTCTGCAATAGCCCAGCAAAATGACCTCCAACATTCTGTTCTCTTTTACTCGAGTCAAGCTGGCATGATGGTGGTTTGTACTGGAGAAAACATTTGCTAACACCAGGACAATGACAGCCATTTACATTAGCTATGAGCTTATCCTGGACCATTAATTGCGTCTTCAACACTCTCCGATTGGTCTTTGACACAAACACCTCAGCAGCTAATCTTAGAACAGAAAAGTCTCAATCTGCTTGGAAATTGGATGGTAGGATATGTTCAACTCTTGACATTGAAAGTAACTATAGGGGAACCCGTTTCACATTTCTCCCTCTTTTTTCCTGACATTATTATCTGCTCTTTTCATTTTTCTGGCTATTAATTCAATTCAGAATGATGTTCTTATAGTTATTCATTGGTTCTCATCTACCGACCGTTGAACATATGTGCTAGCTAATGCAGTAATCAACCATGCTTTACAAATCAACATAAGGTGAATCATCTCAATTTTCAATATAAGCATACATGACTTCCACTAAGTAAATGTGAAACCAAAATAAGTCTTCCTAGCTAAATTTGGTAACATAATAAAATTATTATATGAAAAAACGAAAAAATGTGACACCATCATAGCTAGGTTTGGTGAAGTGCGCTCCCTCACTCCTGCTGCATATCCCTAATGCGTCTTCCACTAACTACCACCTTTTCAGAAAAGAAGATATTCCCATTGTAATCCATCACTCTATATTTAAGTGTTTGAAACTGAAAAGAAAGGCAAGCACAAACACCAGACAAAAAAAAAAATGGAACCAAAGTCCTTCCAATATTTTTGTTTCCTTCTAGTGATCTTCAGCCTTATAATAGCGCAGCTCAGCGACAGGGTTTCATCGAAAACAAATGAATGCAATGGTTCAATAGCCGAATGCAGTGAAGAGTTTGAGTTCTTGATGCCATCTGATATTAGTAAAAGGTTTCTTGAAGAGAAGAGAAAGTATATATCACCAGGTGCTTTGAAGCCAAACCGACCAGTTTGTAATGGTGGTGCTAGTGGTCAGTCATACAGTAGCAGTTGTCTTCCACCTCCATCTAATCCTCCTTCTCGCGGTTGTTCCAAGTACTATCATTGTAGGTCAGATAATTGATGATCCAAATCTTCTGTTTTCTTTTTGGGTTTGTATTTTATTTTTCAAGTTTTGTTCAGTAAAACTAGATTCTATTTAAGATCTAAGCTTCATATTTGTGATTTTGCTTTTGAAATACCAAGTATCATGTTTCATGGGGACGGGGGATTGATTTAGATTGATTAAATCAATGCATCATTTCATCTCGTAGGAGAAAAGAAGAAGAAGATGAAGATCCATCTGTTACACTATATTCCTGAGTTCAAAAGGAAAAATTAGGATTTTACTCCTTTTTCATTTTAATCCCAGAGGGATATAAAAAGTGAAACATAATCCATAGTTCAAATTTCATCTGTTTCATAGGTGTTATACTACCAATTGAAATAGTTGTTATTGCACATAACATATATATATATATATATATATATCCAGATGATGCATGGAGCGGCTTTGCTGTGAGGTTATGAGTGTTGCATACAAAAGGTTATACCTATACTTCAATACCAAGGCAATTCATAAAAATTTTACTTCTTATGGGCTAGTCTTGAAGGGCTAATTATTATTATTATTAATAGTATTATATCAGTTGATGAAAGTTATTAACAATGATAGTAGAAAACAATTCAATCAGTGTAGGTTTCTTATTTGCTTTAAAGTCTCCTGCTCTTAATTCAGTAATGTTAAGATATGCTTTGTCTCTTGTATTGGACTGAAGGCTTGTGGACTTCTGCGTACCTTAGTAATCAGTTGTTACTACACTTTAAGTGGTCATATGACAATGTTATGCTTGGGAGGTCAGTCTAGTTGCTTTGTTTTTGAAGCTATGTTAAAAATAAAAATAAAAACCTTGCGATATGGATAGAAGAAGATGGAATAACTTTGGAATGTGAACCCACGGGGATTTAAGTTCTGAGTGAAAGTTCTGACTCTTTATATGGTCTTTTATGAATGAGAAAGAGAATTTGAGGTTTTATGAGATTAAGCATCAAGATTTGAATACTATTGTAATTCCATGTTTTGTAATGGAGTTTTGTGAGAGCTTCTTATGTATTTTATTATGTGAGATAATTGGAGGAGGCTTTAGATTAAGGGTTTGTTTATTTCGGTGTTTTAAAAGCATTTTTGAAAAAAAATAATTTTTATTTTATTTTTTTGGCTTCAAATCAATAATTTTTTGGTGTTTTTAAATTATTTTGATATGCTGATGTCAAAAATATTTTTTTAAAACATATTATTTTGATGCATTTTCGAGCAAAAAACAACTATTACTATACTCTAAACACTTTAAAAAATAATCATTTCTATGCTCCAAACACCCCCTTAATAGTAGCTCTCTTGACTTTATACCCATTCTTTTTTTCCTATCAAATGAAGTCTTGAATCTAACTTCAATCCTTGAAATATGCATTAGAACAAACCATATAAATTACATGTAGATCTTCTCCACTTGTTCTTTAAATTCTCTTTGGTTTACTTCCTGAGATTTTTGTGTGATATAAACAAATTCTTGACTAGAGTTGCTAAATTATTGTCATGAATAAAATGTGCATGAAATTAAATATTAAAAATTTTGATCATATTCAATGTTTTGGGTTATGATGAATAGTGAGCAAAATCTTAGCAAAATACTATAAAAAACCCTAGAAAAATACTTTATATACCCTTTTGAAAAATCAGAACACAAGAAGAGAAAAAAATGAGAAAAAAATTGATAAAAAAAAATCAAGTATGAAGGTTTAAGGGCATAAAACAAGGGTTTTCTCAAGAAAGAGAGTAACAAATCTAGAAAAGAAGAAACCAAATGGCAACATTCATTGTTTGAGGTTGGAAAGTATAGAACATTTATTTATCCAGATCTTCATAGGACATATCTCTAGCTTCTTCTTCTTTTTCATGTTTTATGATGTTTTTCAATATTTATTGCATTATAGTACTTTTAACTTTGATTTTGATTAATGCACACATTGTTCTTTTTTCTTTGTTTAATCTAGTTTGGAGTTGTCTATTAATGTTGTTGGATATTTAAAATATGCATGGATGTTTAGATTAATTGAAATAAAGTGATTTGAAAATCTAGTAGTAGGGTTATTGATGTTTTTTCTAGTTTGTTAGTGTGTGTTCTTGGTTCATTGGCATAGTTGGGGTTTTAAGTGTTTAAAGAGTCAATTTTAAATTAAAATTTAAAGTTTTTATAGTCTGTTTTAAGTTAATAGTTTTGAAATTTGGAACCTCTTGCATAATTTTTATGTTTTGAAGTTATTTGTTAGTTTTTTCATTGAAATATATTTTATTATGATTACATAACTTGTTAGAATGAAGAAAACATGTTTTGAAAGTAAAAAATATCGGTTGTAGAGGCTTGAAAGTGTGCTTGGTTTTGGGCTATCTATTCGTGTTTGTGGAAAGAACATTGTCTTAACTCCATGATTTGGGCCTATTTCGGTCCAATTCTTTACACATAATCTTTTGGACAACTTTATTAGTCAATAATTTATAGTTTATTTGTATCAATAACATGTTGTCAGTAGGTTTTAATTCTAAGATTTTGATTTTAAAATGAAATATATTTTGAAAAAATCATGATTTTCTAAGTGATAAGTTCATAAATACTAAATTATTGATCATTGCTTGATTTCCAGGATATCTTTATCCTTGGTTTGTTTGTATTTGGTTTGATTTAAAATCTATGTTGATGAGTTCATGTTGAATGTTCTTCGATGTTCTTCATGTTCTTCGTTTTTAAGGTTTTGATCCAGTTTGACAAAAAGTTTTTGAATTTGTTTTTTTTTTAATTTGATTTTGTTTTAGATGTTGGTTTACGTTTTGGTTTGTTTTTTTTATCAAACTAATAGACTTTGGTTCAGTTTATGGTCGAACCAAAAGTTTCAGGTTAACTCGGTAGGGTCAAAATCAAGTCAAAAGTTAAGACTTTATTTGGCTAGCAATGTTTTTGCTAAGGTTTTCTTTGGTTTAAAGATGTGTTTAACAAACACCCCCTAAACCTATTTTAATAGCACTGGTTTTAGAGAAAAATAAGTTTTTTTTCTTTCTAAACATGACCTTAAAAATATAAAGATTTCTACTTGTTGTATACAACCTAATTCTTACAAAAAAAATTGCATTTTATTTATAAAAAGAGAGAGAGAGAGAGAAAAATGTTTTAGCATTGTTTTATTTTTATTTTTTGGTATTTCTTTGCATTTTTTTATGGAATTTACAAACAAGTTTGTAAACTTCCTTAAGGATTTGGCTAATATTTCAATAATCTAAGTTTTCATTTCATTTCCTTTTTGTTTTCTTTGAAAATTAATAGTCAACATTCTGGTATAAATATTAGACCTACAAATAAACTAATATTTAAATATCAAAAGTTGCCAAGAAAATTCTTAATTTATTTTAATACCCATCAATTTTAATTGAGAGTATTTTTTACAACAATATACTAGTTCTGGAAAACACTTTCGCCTTCCATGATAGGTAAATCTTATTACAGCATTTACATGGATTTTTTCTATAAAAATTTATTTGGGCATATAAGACCATAATAAATTTCAAAAGCTAATTTTGTTTATAAATATAAATCTTTATTTTGAGTCATAGATGAACCACTAGCTAGCAAGTCATTAACATCTTTAAATTAGATCTAAGCGACACAATGCAGTTTACCTCAGATAAAATGTGCTAAGGGTTCTAATATCTTCCCTAACCATAACCAGTTCCTACCTTAGAATTGCTGATAAGACCAATCCATCTGAGTCTCCTAGTGACCTTAAATCAAACAACTAGGTGGTGACTCCTTGATCCCGACTTCCTGCCATGCCACACGCGCACGTGTAAAAGAATGACGACTCTATTAGGGAGTTCTCTTTTTAACAGTATCAGACTAGGTTTTGTATTTTATGTGGTTTATGTTATTTGATATGTTTAATTTTTCTCACATTTCGCTTACTTCTTCTTTTTGTACTTATTTATGTTTTAACATATTTTATCCTACTCATGCATATAAGTTGGATATGGATGCATATCATCATGCATCACTAGTCTATTTGTAATATATTATTTTGGAATGCACACGTATGGAAACTTCAGGTTAGATAGGGGAGTAGCAGTTTGCCTAATGATTTTTAGTCGAGGTTTAAGCTTATGAAACCATTTGACTCTTTACTTAGTGATTAGACTTGTAGTGATTGATATATGTATCATCTCACTAACTATGATCCAGTTTGACAAAAAGTTTTTGAATTTTTTTTTTGAATTTGATTTTGTTTTAGATGCTAGTTTACGTTTTGGTTTGTTTTTTGATCAAACTAATAGACTTTGGTTCAGTTTATGGTCGAACCAAAAGTTTCAGGTTAACTCGGTAGGGTCAAAATCAAGTCAAAAGTTAAGACTTTATTTGGCTAGCAATGTTTTTGCTAAGGTTTTCTTTGGTTTAAAGATGTGTTTAACAAACACCCCCTAAACCTATTTTAATAGCACTAGTTTTAGAGAAAAATAAGTTTTTTTTCTTTCTAAACATGACCTTAAAAATATAAAGATTTCTACTTGTAGTATACAACCTAATTCTTACAAAAAAAATTGCATTTTATTTATAAAAAAAGAGAGAGAGAAAAATGTTTTAGCATTGTTTTATTTTTATTTTTTGGTATTTCTTTGCATTTTTTTATGGAATTTACAAACAAGTTTGTAAACTTCCTTAAGGATTTGGCTAATATTTCAATAATCTAAGTTTTCATTTCATTTCCTTTTTGTTTTCTTTGAAAATTAATAGTCAACATTCTGGTATAAATATTAGACCTACAAATAGACTAATATTTAAATATCAAAAGTTGACAAGAAAATTCTTAATTTATTTTAATACCCATCAATTTTAATTTTGTTGATAGAAAATTCTTAACAATATATGAGTTCTGGAAAACACTTTCGCCTTCTATGATAGGTAAATCTTATTACAGCATTTACATGAATTTTTTCTATAAAAATTTATTTGGGCATATAAGACCATAATAAATTTCAAAAGCTAATTTTGTTTATAAATATAAATCTTTATTTTGAGTCATAGATGAACCACTAGCTAGCAAGTCATTAACATCTTTAAATTAGATCTAAGCGACACAATGCAGTTTACCTCAGATAAAATGTGCTAAGGGTTCTAATATCTTCCCTAACCATAACCAGTTCCTACCTTAGAATTGCTGATAAGACCAATCCATCTGAGTCTCCTAGTGACCTTAAATCAAACAACTAGGTGGTGACTCCTTGATCCCGACTTCCTGCCATGCCACACGCGCACGTGTAAAAGAATGACGACTCTA
>NW_011500495.1:130894-131110 GCF_000495115.2 Populus euphratica
GACAATCCTTATCTTCTCTTGTCTGCCCAAAACATCATTGATAACATCAAAATTAGAACCACTTAAAAACATTAAAGTTATAGAAAATTGTTTCAGCATTCTTGTGTAAATAATTCAGCTCATTTGGACTTCTAGAACTCCATATATGGGCCAAATACGAAACAGTGCTCAGGCTGGAAGACAGATTCGGGCTTTTTTGTTGTTGCTACAATTTGG
>NW_011500495.1:131396-132349 GCF_000495115.2 Populus euphratica
ATTTACCACAAATTAAAGGTATCTTATATTATTAGATATGTTATTATAAAACATGCTTTAGTTAAGGAGTTATTGATACTTCGAGTACAAAATGATAATATAAAACCTTGATAAAAATACAATTTTAAGTACTAATCACTGAACCCCTATATTGCTTTCATGAGGGTAATCAATGGGATAACAAGAGATCCTTTTGAGACTAGATAATGTTGATCTCAATGTATTATATAAAAAACATGAAACCTGTTTGTAGAATATATGTTCCACAATTAAATATTTGATATGACTACAAGATTGATCTCTTCTCCTAAGTGTAGAAATGTCAAAGTAATAAATAACCCGACAAGACCAGGGTCGAACCATAGAGAGGATAATTGTATAAATTATAAACAACAATAATATAACAACAACAACAACAATAATAGTAGTAGTAATAATAATAATACTAGTAGTATTAGTAGTAGTAAATAAAAAAAGAAAGAAGTTGATGAGAATTTTGAGATGAAAAATCAATGTAATGATTAAATAATGATAACAACAAATGTCAAGGTTAAAGGAACTATTGATTTGATGACTAATTGATAAGTGGGTGGCCAACTTTTGACTTGGTGACAAGAAACCACACACAAAGAAGATTCCAATTAGATTACCAATTATTAACGTGATTACATTAGTTATCTTATAAGATAAATGCTAATACTTGTAAATTTTATCAAACATTCATGATTATAACTTATGTTAACAACAAATCAAGTTCCTTTCATAGCTCAGGTGTAGATTTTACCATACAGTATATACTATAAAAGTACCAAGCATTTATTGTACCAAATGTTATACAATATAAATCTAGATTAGTCATTTAATAAGTAAAGTATTAAAGAGTGAACAAGATAACAAATATAAAACATGTTAGTATCAAACATTAAAGTCCATATTAAGTTTACAATATACTT
>NW_011500495.1:132450-133913 GCF_000495115.2 Populus euphratica
ACATAATGAAAGAAAGAAAAATAAATAAACAAAATAAGAACATAAATAAGATAAAAGTTAACTAAGTAAAGGAAAGGAAATGAAAGGCATAAATAAAATATTAATGAAAATAAAACTTAAGCTTTACAAAAATACAATGAGAGAAAGAAAAAGCATGATTAAGATGCCTAAATGCATGGCAAATACCTCCTTAATAGGCCAAAATTAGGAACTATTAATTTGATGACTAATTAATGAATAGGTGGCCAACTTTTGACTTGGTGACAATCCTTATCTTATCTTGTTTGCCCAAAATATTATTGATAACATTAGAAGTGGAACCACTTGAAACATAAAATTTTAGAAACTTATCTCAGCTTTCTAGAAAAAAAATGAAGGTCATTTGAGCTTTTAGAAATCCAGATATGGGTCAAACACTGAACAATGTTCGAGCTGTAAGATAGATTTGAAGTTCTTCATTGTTGCTACAATTTGAACTTCAAAATGGCTTTTTTAATCTTAGGCTCTATAAAAGTTGTAGGCTTATGTCTTACATTTCCATCCATATAAAGTAGACCTAAATCCGAGATCTACATCTCTAGATATAATCCAATTATCAAACACTGTTCCGGATTGGACTGCACCGACATCTCTTTTCTAAGTTTAGCCATCTCTTTGTCCTTTCAATTTCAATTATTAAACTCATCAACAATCCTTTCATTTATTTGATAGGGCTACATTTAAAATAAACATTTATCATAAATTAAAGTTAGTTTATATTATTAGATATATTATTATAAAAAATGATTTAGTTAAGAAGTTATTGATACTTCAAGTGCAAAATGATGTAGAAAACATTGATAAAAATGTATTTTTAAGTACTAATCACACCCCCCCAGCCAGCTTATTACTAGTTCCTAGTAATCAAAGCATTAAAATAAAAAAATAATTTGCAAATTCCACAAAGCAAGGTATTTATCATTCAACTTCTATTAATCTATCCAGATAAACAAACTTTCATTAAATTTATATATCTGTTCACTACCTCTTAATCAAGATATTAATAAACCTTTCTTTTGTGCTTAATATATCAACGCATAGTTATAGGGCTTTACTTGGAAGAAAACAAGATTTTTGTTCCAATGTTTAAGGTTAACTTCCTTGGGTTGAAATTTTTTCTTTTTTGTTTTGTTTTTTTAATATACATACATGTAACTTAAAACACAATGCATATTTAACCTATATAACAAGCTTTCGGCTAATGACTCTTAAATCAGTTGGTCGTAGGGCATTAGGTATTGAGACACCCTTACGAGCTTAGTAACATAGGTTGTAGATACTGATACATAAATAGTGCAATGTTTGATTCTCTTATGCTTTTCTCCTCAATCAATGTAACAAAAGTTGGCCAATAGCTTCTAAGTCAGTTGTCTTTAGGGTATTAGGTGTTAAAACACCCCTTCGGGCTTAATTGCTTAGGTTAG
>NW_011500495.1:134297-134527 GCF_000495115.2 Populus euphratica
TTAGTTTTTTTTTTTTAATATCAACTACTACCCTCTCCCTCCAACCAAAACGAGATATTTTACTCAATGTTCTAAGGTAGAAAGATACAGTATAGAAGACATTACCTAAAACAACTATGATTTGAGTCTTAGTTAGTAAAAACTAACTAAGTCGATTACCTAAAACTATTATTATACTATTAAATGCCCTCTATAGGTCGGGGATAGGCTTCCTATCCAGTTTTCTTAAA
>NW_011500495.1:134544-136076 GCF_000495115.2 Populus euphratica
ACTAGCAAACATGGTCTTTTTTAGTCAGATTCCCAAGACTAATTTGATCATGTTCTTTATGAAAATGGGTTCATAAGTCATGAATTGCACGATGCTTTTCTCCACTATGATGAGACTTAAGAGTCAATAGAAGATTTTCTAAAGACTCTCTGTGTTTTGAAATAAATCTCACATTTTGATAATTTTTATAGGTTTTGCGGGATGCATGTGAGTCATTGAATATAGTGGGCTAGTAAAATTCACTTTGTAAGATTTCTACATTCTTTTTTTCTTATGGGAAATGATCCTCATGTGCCTTAGAGTGATAAACTTTAATGGCAATACTTACCTCATTGTCGGGAATGCATCTTTGAAATATTTGATCAGGATAATAATTGAATATGTAAGGTCATCCTAATAAAATTTTTGCACATCGCTCAAAAATTTTCTTTTGTCTTTGTACTGCAATGAGCTGGCAAAAATCCTAAAGCAAAAAAATTGATATTTTTAGCAAACCAAGGCATTGAACTAAGAGAAAGTAAGGATTCGTTAGGAAAGTTGAGATGGAAACTTACCTTTCTCTTGGAAACTGAGAGCAGATGTTAATTTAGCAAGAGTATCTTTAAAATCTGTCATGTTTTGAGCAAGTTGAGTATTGATTGTCTCTTGCTTTTCAATGAATGCATGCAATGTTTCCTCAAGATTTCTTCTAGGAGGTGGAGCATAAGGAGGTGCATATCCATGAGAATTTTGGAAATTATGGTGTGCTTGAAACGGTGGTTGTGAAGTTTGTGCATTGTTGTTCTCACTCTTCCAACTGAAATTTGGGTGATTTCTCCAACCAGGGTTGTATGTTTGGGAGTATGGGTTGTGGTTGGCCCTTTGGAAACTGTTTAAAGCATGGGCTTGTTCATGGAGACATTCTTTAAAAGAAGGCAAGGTTGGACAGCCATTGGTTGAATGTTTATTTGTTTCATAAATTTGACACGTAATGTCTTGAATAGATTTTAATTGATCACTCTTTTTCAATTCTAGTGCCTCAACTTTTCTAGCTAAAAATGCAAACTTGGCTTGAAGGTCATGATCTTTCCTAAGGTTGTACATACCTTCAGTAAATTTACGAAGTTGGATTTTACTTGGAGTCTCATACGTGCCTATAGTGTCCCAATTTTAAGCATTTTTAGCTAGCAAGTCTAGGTATTTTGTTGCTTCATTAGGGTCTTTATCTTAAACGATTCCATTGCACATCAATTCAAAACCAATCTCCATTTTTTAAAACCATGATGAGGGCAAGTATTAAGCAAGTCTTGATATCTATCCCACTATTGATAAAATATTTCTCTTGGTTTTTTAGTGAAAGTGGTAATTTGTCTTTTGAAAAGTTTGTTCTATGAGAAGGGAAAAACTTCTTTAAAAACTATTGTTGTATTTCATCCTAAGCACGAATATCTTGGTCTCAAATTTTATAGCCATGTTTTAGTTTTTAATAAAAAAGAAAAAAAAACTTTAATTTGATGGTGTTCATGCTACAATTTGAGTTATTATAGGTGTTA
>NW_011500495.1:136141-136493 GCF_000495115.2 Populus euphratica
ATGAAAAGAAGATAAAAGTTGAATAATGCCTAACTTAAAATTGAAATGAGATGCATCAGGGGGGGAAAACTATACAAGATGGTGCCCTTGTTCTTATGGGATTTATGTGATCTCTAAGTGTTCTAACATGGTTATTCTCATTATTCTCATTATGAAGTGACTGGTTATCTTTTTCGATCATATTTTTTAAAAATAATGAGGATACCCTATAAAATCTTAATGTACGTGACCAACTCTCATGCACGTGTAAGAAGAGAATAAATGGAAGAAGAAAACAAAACAAAACAAAATAAACAAAAGTTAGATACAAGAAAAGTGAAAGGAAAAAATAAAATAAATATTATAATTTATA
>NW_011500495.1:136780-137194 GCF_000495115.2 Populus euphratica
TAGTAGTAGTAGTAATACTAATAGTAGTAGTAGTAGTACAAAAGAAAAAAAGAAGTTGATGAGAACTTTTAGATGAAAGATCAATGTAAGGATTAAATAATGATAACAACAAATGTCAATGTTAGAAGATCCACTAATGGTATGTCAAACTAGTTTAAACTCTTATTACTCAAAGGAGGTTCCAATCAGATTACTAATTATTAACATGATTACCTTAGTTATCTTATTCGATTAATGCTAATACTTATAAATCTTATCAGACATTCATGATTAAAACTTATATTAACAACAAATCAAGTTCATTTCATAGCTTAGGTTTCGCTTATACCATATAGTATGAGTTATGAAAGTTTCAAGCATTTGTTGTACCAAGTGTTATACAACATAAATCAAGATTAGTCATTTAACAAGCAA
>NW_011500495.1:137466-140151 GCF_000495115.2 Populus euphratica
AAAAATACAAAGAGAGAAAGCAAGAGCATGATCTTGACCTAGAGACCAAGATGCCTAAATACATAACAAATGCCTCCTTTTATAGTCCAAAATTAGAAACTATTGATTTGATGACTAATTGATAAGTAGGTGGTCAACTCTTGACTTGGTGACAATCAATATCTTCTCTTATGTGCAAAAATATCATTCATAACATCAGATTTGGAACCATCTACAACTCCAAATATGATCCAATTACATAATAGTGTTCTGGTTTGGACTGTACCAGTATTTGTTTTCCTAAGTTTAGCTATCTCTTTGTCCTTTTAATTTCAGTTCTTAAACTCATCAATCAATCCTTTTATTTATGTGATGGGGCTGCATTTAAAATGAATATTTACCATAAATTAAAGGTATCTTATATTATTAGATATGTTATTATAAAACATGTTTTAGTTGAGGAGTTATTGATACTTCAAGTGCAAAATGATAATATAAAACCTTGATAAAAATACACTTTTAAGTACTAATCAATATTATTACATTAAAACATGCTCAATCCTAAAAAGCATCTTGTATTGCAAGACTTAGGGTTGATAAGATGGCCTCATTAAAGAGATGACCTCTATTGAATATGTGCTAGATTTTAAATCCCTGCAACTGTTAGAAAGGGATTGCCTAGTGTTAGATGATAGTAAATTACCACCCATAAGAAATGTGAGTTGTTTTGAAAATAACATAAAGAAGCTCATCTCATACATCAAAAGCATCTGTGAAGATGAGTTTTTGACCAAATATTGGAAGATAGTGGAAATTACAAAGGTGTTTATGCTGAATTTAGCAATTAAGGTCTTAATGCATTTTTGGAACCCCAAGTACTAGTGCTTCACTTTTAGGAGTGTAAGCATGCGATCAAAACTATTGAAATGACCTAAATAATATGGTTGATGTATAATGTGGACTATAAACTAGTAAAATCGATAAAAAAATGTATGCATGCACTGGCCACGAGCATAATATTATATAAAACAAATACATAGTTGACATAAAGTATGATTACAAGTACCAAAAAGCAACAACAAATATGATTAAGAGGAAACACTGGCCCAGTAATTATTAAAATGGATTATGAATTCAAAAATTCTTAAAGCATGGGCCATGATTAAGAGATGGGTCAATTAACTCCATAATTAAGTTAAGGCCTAAATTAAAAGTATTAAATTGATTAAATGAATAAGGTCACCTGTAAATATAATTTATGATTATTGTAAAAGGTAATGAATCCATAATCAAAATAAGATATGAGTTAAATGTATTAAATAGGAATACTAAACCCACAGCTTAAGTTAAATATGAGTCAAGTATGGTGAACAAGGTTAATGAACCGATAACCAAAGTTAAATATAAGTTAAGTGTATTGAACAGAGTTAACGAACCTTTAACAAAAAATAAGTTAAATATATTGAATGAGATTAATGAATCCATATTCAAGTCAAAAGCATGAACTATAAGTATTGTATAGGGTTGATATAAAATATATATTAAAGGTATTGAAATGATTCAACAATGTGATTAATGTAACGAATAAGCTATAATTATCAAAGTAAATAAATAAAGGCATAATTGATGTAAACCATGAGTTAAGGTTATTAATGTAATTTGACGAAAACAATCAAGTTAAAGTATGATCTTTAATTAAGTGAATTGGAGTAAGGAATATATAGATAATGATATCTTGAAGTATTCATGAGAATGTTAGTTGAATATGTATAATATAGGAAAAAATGGTTATCATTTAATGAGGATGAAATGAATTGGAAACTAGGCAACGTGTAAATATACATATAAAAGTTATAATGTTGTTGTGCTTGCTTCTAGTGAATATTAGTAAGGAAATGATTGTATATTATACTAGTATTTATGTCGTAAATTTTATATCCTTTACAAGTATCTTTTCATCCAGAATCTTAATCTTAACACAATGCCTTTGTTTTACTTAGTATATTAGAAGGAATTCTCTATCACCATTTTATGACATGTAATTAACTTAATGTTTATGTTAAGTTTTGATATTATAAATTTGTAAGAAATTAAAAGAATGTGGTGTGTGTGACATAAATAATATAAACCCTAAGGCTACCTGACTATTGGATGTGAGTTGAATGTGATTTGGATTGTTGTTGTTATTGTTGTTGTTATGTTCTATACATACTAATATGAATAAAGTTTTGGCAGGCCTCCTATAAAGGGAGGCTTTACTAAAATTTTGTTAAATTAGATAAATCCATCATTTTAAATGGAAAACCCCTTGCATTGTTAATATGCATGCATAATGTATATTTTGTGTGTTGAGAAGTGATAATGTTGTTTTTATTGGTATGTTAATGTTTAGACTTTGCAGGAAAGTTTCTAGAATTTCTTGAAAATGGACTGATTGTTTGTTAAAACGGTTAGACAAGTTCTTAGATATAGTTCCACCGTTTCTCTGAAATGAATTGGTCGATTTAATTATTGGAAACTTTTAGATATTTAGTCATTGGACACTTTTACTTAGTGCACTTTGTTTACATTTTTTCTACAAATGTAACATGTTATACCATAATGTATGAGCTAAGGTAAGGGAAGATTACCATAAAACAAAAAAAAGACCTGTTTTACATGAATATGATTATTTGAAGTATTTAAATTGATGTGAAATTTCAGATT
>NW_011508720.1:0-649 GCF_000495115.2 Populus euphratica
CTGCTCAAAAACAGGAAGTGAGGCCTTATATACCACATAGTAGGAGTATATTATTTTTCTTTTACAATGTATTTATTATGTAGGGAAGGAAAGGAATAGCTGGTGGGGTTGTCTGTCTATTGATCATCAATCAAGTAAAAGCTTTGTCCTCTCCACTCTGTAGCTATCAACAATCTTTAGGGGAGCTTCTGGCGTAGACACGGACAGACATCGGTAGGGTTTGTAGCTAGCAACTTATATGCTGCTTAAATTACATAAAAACCCTTCTCCAAACACTGAGAATCACAGACAATTTATCCATCCTCTTCCTACTCGATTAGTGGTTGTAATTCAACAATTCAGTTGGTGAAATCTTCCTTATTGACTTCCCTCGTGAAAATTCAATCATAATAATATATTGTATTATCTCTTGATTTATAATTTAGTAATGGCATACCGTCTCGAGAGAAGGAAAAAAAATTGAGATCGCAAAAAAAAAAAATTTACTAAATTTGAGCGTATTTATTTACAATAACAGGCTAGGTGATATATGTTTGACTTTAAAATATTTAAGAAAAATAAACAAAAATAAATAAATATTTTTTTTTTATTTTGAGGTGACATAAATCTTTGTTATAGACTAAATTTAGAGCTATTTATCCTAAAATAT
>NW_011508721.1:0-649 GCF_000495115.2 Populus euphratica
TGTACATATCTATACTATTTTGTATTTAATTTTTTTATTAAATAAATATAAATGATGAAATTTGAACTCATGACAGCTTAAAAAACATTTAGAAACATGGTGAAAATTATTTTTTTATAAAAAAATAATTTTTTTATGTTTTGAATTGTTTTGATGGACTGATTTTAAAAATAATTTTTTAAAAATAAAAAAAATATTATTTTATGCATTTTGGCACAAATGTTTTTTAAAAAAACAACCACAACCATACTTCCAAACATGCTTTTTAGTCATTAAGATATTGATACTATGTTAAAGAACTAATTCAAACTAAAAAAGCTGTTAAATGAGATTTCAAAATATAATTTATATTATTTTTTAACATAAAAAAATATCATTCACATATATTCTACCTCACAAAAGGCATGTAGGATTCATGGAATATATAAATTTGTATATAATGGTAGGGTACCTTCTAAGCAAAAATGGACATTATACTGCTGGCCACTAGCCTATCCTAACAAAAATAAAACAAGATAATCATCGGCTAATTGATATGTCAATCCAAAGAAATTAAGCAATTAGATAATACAAGTGTGTGAGTGTGCGTGCTCAAGGTGATAAGAAATCAAGGGAAAGATCTGTGGAGCTGTCCGAATGGTTAAGGAAA
>NW_011508726.1:0-648 GCF_000495115.2 Populus euphratica
AGAGAATCATGCTTGATGGTAGCCCTCCTTTTGCAGTCAGATTGCAGACTGCTTCAAGCATTGCCATCGTTTGGCGAGATTCCAGCATTGTTAATCAAGAATCAATTTGACTGCAAGAAATAGAGAACCCACAGACTATTATATACGTGAGGTACCAGTTGTGTTTCTAACCACCGAAACCCTGAGTTTGAGAGGCGAAGTTCTGCTAACGATCCCTATGGAGTGCAGGAGAAAAGTCCTCTTTCTCAGTATACAAGTAAATTGACATTGCAGCAGAATCCAGTTAATTCCTTGGCAAGAAACACCATCAAATGAAGGAAATACATCCATGCATTATGCGAAACAGGATTTGCTTGAACAGGCTACTGAGGAGCAGTGGTTTTTGAACCCTCAATCACTGTCTGTTTCATCTGTTGAACAAGGGGTTGCAACTTCGCAAAACTTAAAAGGATCAGTCTTCAGAGAAGCACTCTTCAACACCTGCTACTAGTGTGGTGCCTGATTGCAGTTTGAATTGATAATTTGAAGCAACATGTTTATTCATGTTATTAATTTGATTTCAAGAATTTTCTGGGAGGATTGCTGATGGTTAATTAGCGGTTCTGGTGTTAATTTATCACACTTTTTTTTTTGGTTTTGCAACGAGGG
>NW_011508727.1:0-648 GCF_000495115.2 Populus euphratica
TAATAGTTTTTTTTTTAAATTCTATTTTTAATATCAATATATTAAAATTATCTAAAATCATAAAAAAATAATTTGAAGAAAAAAATAAAATAATCTATATTTTTTTAAAACATTTTTATAATATAAAAATAACTTTTTACGATTTTACAATCCGTTTTTACTATCCAAGTTTATTTTATATTTTCCATGCCATGTTAAAAATGCATTTTTAACAACCTTGCATGCAAGTACTAGGGAGCAATCCTTCTTTTTGAATCCAAAAAATCTCCTTTTTCAATCAACCATAAAAGTTAGAGTTCAACTTATCTCTTCTTTTTGGATTCAAAAAATGTTTTTTTTTCCTTAACAAGTTTGAAAGGAGAGAAATCTTGCTTCAAACCTTATTTGAACCGTAAAATCCCATTTTCACTCTTAGCAAACCTTAACGAAAAGAATTCTACTTAAAATAATATAATTTTACCCAAAATAGAATCAAATGCTTGTATGTCTTAAATAATGATAAATAAAGTTCATTAGGTCATGATCCCATCCATCATACCACTTTTTCTCTAAGATTAACATCATGATTTTTCTAATTTATGATGATGAGGATAGAATTTATTAACATGAGCAAATTTGATTTTAGATAAAGTGTGTGTTTGGTGCTAT
>NW_011508725.1:0-239 GCF_000495115.2 Populus euphratica
CATCTCCAATCTCTTTTTTTCTTTCATATATAGAAACTCTGCAAAGCATAACACATTCTCTTTAAACTCATGTTCCTCTATACATGTACAAATTTAAGTACAGGAAGCTCCCCTATCCTACAAAAAGGACTTGTTCTGTTGGAATATTTAGAAGATTGATAAATTACAGTTAAATTCTATATAGCTAATAATTAGTACTTAAAAGTGCATTTTTTTCAAGGTTTTATATCATCATTTTG
>NW_011508725.1:455-648 GCF_000495115.2 Populus euphratica
TGTCGGTGCAATCTAAATCGGAACACTTCTTGGTAATTAGGTCATATCTGGAGCTATAGATCTCAGATTTAGGTCTACTTTATATGGATGGAAAGGTAAGACATAGGCCTACAACTTTCATATGGAGCCCAAAATCTCAAAAGGCCATTTTCAAGTCCAAATTATTGCAACAACAAAGAAGCCCGAAGCTGTC
>NW_011508728.1:0-648 GCF_000495115.2 Populus euphratica
GAGCGGCAAAATGCAGGTGCTGGATGAAGCACTCCTCGGGCTCCCTCTTTACTCCTCGTCTTCTCTTCTTGGTCTTTACGTTTTGCTTTCTCAAGACCCAGTCCTCTCCTTCCTTCCCCTCTCTTTTCTTAGGTCAAGGATATAAATAAACTTCCATCATGTTTGCTGATTTTTGTTTATTAAAATATTTTTTAATCAAATGATAATATAAATAGATAAATATATTAAATTAATCGAATAAAATAAAAATAAATAATAAATAATATGCAAGGTTATAAAATAAAATAAAAATAAATAATAAATAATAAAAATAAACCTTTATGTATTTTTTTACCAATAAAAGGTTTACATATGGAATGATATATTTACAATATCTTTTCATTAATACAAGATCTCATAGATAATGATTAACCAATTAAATAATATCATGTGGCATTAAAAAAAAGACTTCAGAGCTTCTACAAATCTTTATAAAAAGAGGGTTTCACTCTTAAAAAAAAAGAATTCTGTGATAGATATTAATTTAAATATAATAATAATTATTATTTTAAAAAAAACAATCATTAATTGAAATAAAAAATGAAAAAAAAAGGCTAGGTGTTGCTAGGCCTAACAAGCTAGACCAACCCGTTTAGCCTCTTTTATTAT
>NW_011508730.1:0-647 GCF_000495115.2 Populus euphratica
GTAGTGAAGAATGAAAATAATGAGCTGGTACCAACTAGAATCCAAACTGGATGGCGTATGCGCATTGATTATCGTAAATTGAACATGGTGACTAGGAAGGACCATTTTCCGCTTCCATTTTTAGACCAAGTGCTTGAAAGAGTAGCTAGAAGAGCTTTCTATTGTTTTCTTAATGGATACTCAAGTTACAACCAAATTGAGATTTCTTTAGAAGACCAAGAAAAAACCACTTTCACTTGTCCTTTTGGTACCTATGCTTATAGAAGAATGCCATTTGGTTTGGGTAATGCACCAGCCACTTTTCAAAGGTGTATGATGAGTATCTTTAGTGACATGGTGGAAATTTTTTTGGAAGTTTTCATGGATGATTTTTCAGTTTATGGGGATTCTTATGAGTTATGTCTAATGCATTTAGAAAAAGTCCTTGAAAGATGTGAAGAGAGCAATCTTGTACTCAATTGGGAGAAGTGTCATTTTATGGTGACACATGGCATTGTCTTAGGTCACATTGTCTCTTCAAAAGGAATAGAGGTAGATAAGTTAAAAGTCGAAATCATTCAAAAATTACCTACCCCTAGGACTGTGAAAGATGTGAGATCCTTTTTAGGACATGCTGATTTTTATCGAAGATTCATTCATTCTTTTAG
>NW_011508729.1:0-647 GCF_000495115.2 Populus euphratica
ACTTGTACTTGAAAAAAACAAACATATGGTAAAGATTAATTATGCCATCCCATTTTCAGATTCGGACTCAATTTCTGCTTGAAGAAGATCACCGGAGCAAAGATGTCTGAACTACTGCTGTCAAAGCTGGCAGGCGCTAAAAGGCACCAGGTTTGTAAAATGCTCGAAGTGTTAGCTGCATGTCTGGGTGGAGAGCTGTTAGAAACAATTTGCCTTAGCCTGTGTGACTCGTACTCGCAGCTGATATGTATTTACTCAAGTTATTTTTTTTTTTAATTTTATATTTTTCTTTCTTTCTGTCTTAAATACTTGGTTCGTTATAATGAAACTTTTTAATTTATTTTAGTTTGAGTTTTTTTATTTTATTATTATCTCATATTTTAAATCATAAATTTTACAAGTTAATCATTATTAATTTAAATTAATTTAATGTATCAATATATTGTCCTTACACATACTGCAAGATTAATTTCCCATCCCATCGGAACACATGCCTTCTCTGTCGTCCATTTGAACAGATACATCTGTCTAACATTTTACATTGATTCGTGTCCGCATAAGTCCTGTCGGCAGATTGTACATCAATGTCACGACAACTTCCCTCGCAAATTGTTGATGCGCTTTTAGTGGCCAGACAGGAATCACTA
>NW_011508731.1:0-646 GCF_000495115.2 Populus euphratica
AGACCCTAATGAAGCAATGGAGTACTTAGACTTGTTAGCTGAAAATGCTCAAAATTGGGATACCGCGGGTACTTATGAGGCACCGAGTAAAACTCAACCTCATACATCTAGTGGAGGTATGTACAACCTTAGGGAAGATCATGACCTTCAAGCCAAGTTTGCATCTTTAGCTAGAAAAGTCGAGGCACTAGAATTAAAAAAGAGTGGTCAATTAAAATCTGTTGAAAACATTGTGTGTCAAATCTGTGAAAGAAATGAACACTTAACCAATGATTGTCCAACCTTGCCTTCTTTTAAGGAATGTCTCCATGAACAAACCCATGCTTTAAACAATTTCCAAAGGCCCAACCATATCCCATACTCCCAAACATACAACCCTGGTTGGAGAAATCACCCAAATTTCAGTTGGAAGAGTGAGAACAACAATGCACAAACTTCACAACCACCGTTTCAAGCACACCATAATTTCCAAATTTCTTATGGATATGCACCTTCTTATGCTCCACCTCTTAGAAGTAATTTTGAGGAAACTTTGTATGCATTCATTGAAAAGCAAGAGACAATCAATACTCAACTTACTCAAAGCATAACAGATTTTAAAGAAACTCTTGCAAAATTCATATCTGCTCTCAGTTTTCAAGAGTAA
>NW_011508735.1:0-646 GCF_000495115.2 Populus euphratica
AAGAGAAATTAAATTAACAATAACTTGGTTGAAAGTAATTGATGGATTTGTTTTTAAAGATAAAAAAAAAATGTAAATAGATTTTAAATGACAAGAAAAAGTAAGTCTTGGTCCAAATCAATTTTAATGGTGATGTATTGGTGATTTCTTCAACATATATAAGATAACTCAACCTAATATCAACGATGGTGATATTAGATCCGAAGATATTACAATGAAGATTAGAAAGATGAAGATTGATTATTGCTTAAGAATGAACAACTACTTTCATATTAAGTAAGACATTGAATCAAGCAATCTCTATACCAAAACTAAAGTTTGTGCACAAAAATTCAAGATTATAACATTACCTAAATGATTTCTAAAATTTCTTTACAATAATAAATCATTCATGAAGAAAATAAGAAGATAAACATTAAGATTCATTCATATCCTAAAGAACTCACCTCAATCACCATTATCCTTGATTTGGATCCAAGAAAGAGTTTAGCCAACCATGATTATATATAAGAACACTTCAATAAACATGAAAGAACTTGAATCCAACTGAAATAATAAGTTTTACAAACTAAAGAACCGAAATCTATAAAGAAGAACACAATACAATTTCAGAAAAAATTCGGATACAAATCTGACTCTAACTTTG
>NW_011500765.1:0-46822 GCF_000495115.2 Populus euphratica
TGGTGTTTAGGCTAGATTATAGTATTTTTAAGGTAAATAAAATGGAGGATAAACTAGAGTGATACTTTGATAAGTCGATCTGGACGCCACAAAGATCAATCTAGGATTTTGACGCCACACTCTTTATGATTGAAGAGTGATAAGTCAGGTAGGGTTCTTCACAAATCAATTTGGAAGAATAACTCTTAATTCTCGGAATTAAGTTCAAATATTGGCCAAAAGTTGTTTATTACATATTCTGATGCCATATTTATAATGGAACATCCCTCCACACTTAGGAAAATTCAACATGACAGAAATCAAGCCCAAAACTTGGACTTTGACAAAGTAACCAGACAAATTACACTAGCACACATTTTCTGACTTTAATTGAAACATAAACAGACCGAATTTAAAATGGCTATAACTTCTTGCACAAAAGTCCAATGCAATCATGGTTGGACAATCTGGAAAGATCACGTTCTGCACTTGAAATCCACCTAGATTAGAGTTTTCACATGCAATGGATGACTGCAAATTCGGGTTCAAATTTATCTACTGTTCTGCCGTAAACAGCATCAATTTCTTAACTTATTTGCATTATCAACCCAATTTCAAGTAGTCCAGCATCAAAAGAACCATTAAGGGCTCTTCCCATCTTTAAGCTCCAATTGTAGGCAAATAAGCACCCTTGAACCAATTTGAAACTGATTGCCAAATTTTAACTCCGACGCAGCTTCAATCATTCCAATCTGACTCGTCAAGGTCCTTTGTAGTTGTTTCGCTCTCGCTCTTGTCATTGGACCATCTGAATCCTCTTGCATATTTGATTTACCTTTACGAGATGGATTATCATTCCCATGATGCACATCATCAGCCCCGGGTTGATAATGATTTGTCCTCAAATCTGACTCATCATCTTTCTCACAAGGTTCAAGAATTGGTTTTTGAATAACCTTACCACTATGAAGAGTGATGACTGATTTGACTTGATCCATATGTTGATTTCTAGAACTACTTGTATTTGCATTGTATTGCCCTTTAGGATTTTGCTGTGGTTGAGATGGAAACTTACCTTTCTCTTAAAAATTGAGAACATATATGAATTTTACAAGAGTATCTTTAAAATGTGTTATGCTTTGAGTAAATTTAGTGTTGATTGTCTCTTTCTTTTCAATGAATGCGCACAAAGTTTTCTCAAAATTTCTTTAAGAGATGGAGCATAAGAAGGTGTATATCTATGAGCATTTTGGAAATTATGGTGTGCTTGAAACTGTGGTGGTGAAGTTTGTGCATTGTCACTCTTCTAACTAAAATTTTGGTGATTTCTCTAATTAGGGTTATATGTTTGCAAGTATAGGATATCATTGGCATTTGAAAACTGTTTAAAGCATCAGCTTGTTCATGGAGACATTCCTTAAAAGAAAGAAAGATTGGATAGTCATTGATTTGAATGTTCATTTATTTCACAGATTTGACACTCAATGTCTTGAAATGATTTTAATTGACCACTCTTTTTTAATTTTAATGCCTCGACTTTTCTAGCTAAAGATGCAAACTTTGCTTGGAGGTCATGATCTTCCCTAAGGTTGTACATACCTCCACTAGAGGTATGAGGTTGGATTTTACTTGAAGTCTCATACATGCCTATAATGTTCTAATTTTGAGCATTTTCAGTAGCAAGTCTAAGTATTTCATTGCTTCATTAGGGTTTCTATCTTCAAAGGTTTCATTGCACATCAATTAAACCATTTGCCTATCTTTAGGTGTTAAGCCTTCATAAAAATATGAAACCAATTTCCATATCTCAAAACCATGATGAGGGCAATACCTATCCTAATATTGGTAAAATGCTTCTCCTAGTTTTTGAGTGAAAGTGGTGATTTGTCTTTTGAAAGAGTTTGTTCTCTGAGAAGGGAAAAACTTTTTTAAAAAGTGTTGTTGCATTTCATCCCAAGCACAAATGAATCCAGGTTTGATGTGGACCAGTCCAAAAACACCAGCAAGGACCCATTACATGTTCCAAATGGTCTAATGACTCGATCCAAGATAAAGGCATCGAAAGAGGCATTGAATGCATTGGTTTTGAATGTTTCAACCAAGTCAGAATTAAAAGGTCCATTAGAGTATCAAGAGGAGACCCTAGTACATCTTATCCATGTGCAAGAGGGGTCCAACATAACCTTATTTAGGCCATGAGGTGAGGACAACAAAGGAAACAAAAGAATCCTTCTACAATTTGGAAAAAAAATGGGTGGCTACCTTTTCCTTTTGTTTCTAGGATTAAGGGGTTGTATGGAAGGCTATAAATAAGCCTTAAATCAGTTCTATAATATTTTACTTCCTTCTCTTCTTCTTATGACAGAACATGGATTTAATATTATAGGCTTTGTTTTATTTTGTTAACTACAGCCCAAGGCTTGTTTGGGCTTAATTAATACTTTGTTTCAGTTAGGATCCAAGGCTTGTTTGGATTAAGTTATGGGCTTTTCAGTTTAGGGTTTTGGGTCAGTTTTAAGTGGACCTCATGATGTGCATCATGGGAATGATAATCCATCTCGTAAAGGTAAATCAAATATGCAAGAGGATTTAGATGGTCCAATGACAAGAGCGAGAGCGAAACAACTACAAAGGACCTTTAGATGGTCCAATGACAAGAGCAAGAGCGAAACAACTACAAAGGACCTTGACGAGTCAGATTGGAATGATTGAAGCTGCATCGGAGTTAAAATTTGGCAATCAGTTTCAAATTGGTTCAACGGTGCTTATTTGCCTACAATTGGAGCTTAAAGATGGGAAGAGCCCTTAATGGTTCTTTTGATGCCGGACTACTTGAATTTGGGTTGATAATGCAAATAAGTTAAGAAATTGATGCTGTTTACGTCAGATCTGTAGATGACTTTGAACCCGAATTTGAAGTCATCCATTGCATGTGAAAACAAGACGAATTTAGGTGGATTTCAAGTTCAGAACGTGATCTTTCCAGAGTGTCCAACCATGATTGCATTGGACTTTTGTGCAAGAAGTTATAGCCATTTTAAATTTGGTCTGTTTATGTTTCAATTAAAGTCAGAAAATGTGTGCTAGTTTAATTTGTCTGGTTACTTTGTCAAAGTCCAATTTTTGGGCTTGATTGTTGTCATGTTGAATTTTCCTAAGTGTGGAGGGATGTTCCATTATAAATATGGCATCAGAATATGTAATAAACAACTTTTGGCCAATATTTTAATAAACAACTTTTGGCCAAGATTTGAACTTAATTCCGAGAATTAAGAGTTATTCTTCCAAATTGATTTGTGAAGAACCCTACCTGACTTATCACTCTTCAATCACAAAGAGTGTGGCGTCAAAATCTTAGATTGATCTTTGTGGCGTCCAGATCGACTTATCAAAGTATCACTCTAATCTATCCTCCATTTTATTTACCTTAAAAATACTATAATCCAGCCTAAACACCAAAAGAAAGACAACACAACCATACCCATCCTTCATCCATTTTCATCAGATTAATTGTTGCTGATTTTTGAATCATTTACGGCACAACACCTCATTTAAGCACACATAAGGGATCCATTAGGGTTAACTTTTCAAGAACTATTTAAACTTATGTAAGCCAAAATTTCGGTAGCTTTTGGATGATAATTACTTCTGAATTTTTTTCAGTTTTAACATGTGAGTGTGATTCTTTCATTCTTTAGTTCTTGAACAAAATGAATCTAATTTATCAAAGATTAACTGGCTTCGTGGCGTCATCCTACTCAATCCAATAGTGTTGGTGCCTCCTTTTATAGGCTAAAATTAGAAACTATTGATTTGAAGACTAATTAATGAGTGGGTGGCCAACTCTTGACTTGGTGACAATCCTTATCTTCTTTTGTCTACCCAAAATGTCACTGATAACATCAGAATTGGAACCACTTAAACACGAAAGTTGTAGGAAATTGTCTCAGCTTTCCAGAAAAAAAAATAGAGGTAATTTGAACTTCTAGAACTCCAGATATGGGCCAAACACTAAATAGTGTGCAGACTGTAGGACATATTCAGACTTCTTTGTTATTGCTACAATTTGGACTTGAAAATGGCTTTTTTAACTCTTGGGCTCAAATAAAAGTTGTAAAGCCTATATCTTACCTTTCCATCCATATAAATTAGACCTAAATCCGATATGTGCAGCTCTAGATATGATCCAATTACCGAACAGTATTCCAGTTTGGACTGCACCCACATCTTTTTTCGAAGTTTGGCCATCTCTTTGTCCTTCAAATTTCAGTTCTTAAACTCATCAATCAATCCTTTCATTTATGTGATAGGCCTGCATTTAAAATGAGTATTTACCACAAATTATTAGATATGTTATTATAAAACATGTTTTAGTTGAGTTATTGATACTTCAAGTGCAAAATAATGATATAAAACCTTGATAAAAATGCACTTTTAAGTACTAATTAATTATAAATTGTTAACATGATTACATCAGTTATCTTATTCGAATAAGGCTAATACTTGTAAATGTTGTGAGATATTCATGATTATAACTTATGTTAAAGACAAATCAAGTTCCTTTTCATAACACAGATGTCGGTTATACCATACGGTTAGGCTATAAAAGTGCTGAGTATTTTTTGTCCTAAGACTTATATATAACATAAATCTAGATTAACCATTTGATAAGAAAAGTATTAAAAGTGAACAAGGTAACAAATACAAAACATGTTAGTATGAAACATTAAAGTCCATGTTCAGTTTATACTATACTTATTCTTACACCATTAATGTAACATTTTCACCTTCACATGATAAACTTAATTGAACATAATGAAAGAGAAAACCATAAATAAACAAGATCAAAACATAAATAAGATAGTTAACTAAGTAAAGGAAAGGAAATAAAAAGAATAAATAAGAGATTAATATAAGCAAAACTTAAGCATTACAAAAATCTAAAAAAAAGAGCAAGAACATGATTTTGATCTGAAAATCAAGATGCCTAAATACATGGCAAATGCCTCATTTTATAGGCCAAAATTTAAAACTATTGATTTATTGACTAATTGTTGAGTAGGTGAGCCACATCTTGACTTGGTGACAATCTTTATCTTCTTGTCTAAACAAAACATCATTGCTAATACCATAATTTGAAAAGATGGTCTGCATGAAAGTTTTAGAAAATTGTCTCAGTTTTCCTACAAAAAAAAATTGATGCATTTAGACTTCTAGAACTTGAGATATAGGATGAAAACTGAATACTGTATACGTTGCAGGATAAATTCGGACTTCTTCGTTATTGTTATATTTGAACTTGAAAACAACTTTTTTGAATATTAGACTCTTATAAAAGTTTTAGGCCTATGTCTTAGCTTTCTATCCATATATAGCAAACCTAAATGCAAGTTCAACAGCTCTAGTTATGATCTAGTAACCGAATGGTGTTCTAGTTTGGATTGAACCAATATCTCTTTTCTAAGCTTAGTCCTCTCTTTGTCTTCTTAATTTCAGTAGTTAAACTCATAAATCAATCCTTTGATTTATGTGATATGCTTGCATTTAAGATGAATATTTATCATAAATTAAAAGTATCTTGTATTATTAGATATGTTATTATAAAACATGCTCTAGCAAATGAGTTATTGATACTTCAAGTGCAAAATACACTTTTAAGTACTAATCAACCTACACAGGTTTAATATGGGAGTACATCACAAGTCATTCCCACATCCAATGGCTTTATATGTAGTGGAACCAGCTTCTTCAATAGGCTTCCTTAAGATACAAGAAATAGAGGGATATAACACACCTTATAGCAAGGCTTATCTTATCCACCATTGTATCTTTCCTCTAATTTGAAAGAAATAATTGTATATGCAACTCCATCTACAACCTACCTCAGGCAGTATGTGCAGACATTATCCAACTTATTCGGTCTCACTTGATAAATATAGATAACAAATGCCCAATTTTAGACACCTTCCGAGAGATATGGAACCTATTAGAGAACTAATAATTGGTCTTCAAAGTTTCTCTACCACTCTCTTAGCTTTGCTTCATGTTTAGGTTGTTTTGTTGTCTAGATAAAGTGATGCGGATCAGCCTAACACCAAGCGTAATCATGCCAACAACCCATTGGAGGTGCCAATTGGGCCAATCACAAGAGCTAGGGCTAAGAAGCTTAAAGAAGCATTGAATGGGCTTGTTCAGAACATATCCTCGTGATCACATGGTCACGCAACCCACACGCAAAGATGTCAATTCCCGAAAAGCCAAGTAAATCAGGTTTGATAGAAGTGTGACACAAAGATAACTTGTACCTAGGCACCAGCACTATTGAAAATGGAAACCCCCACCCAACGAATATTGATTCGCGAATGAGAAGTATAAGGATGACTCCACGAAGACAGTTGTTCTTCGATGGGTTGATGTGTCCGGCCCAATACCAGCCTTGTTAGGCTTGTCTTTTTCTAATACTACAAGGATAAAGAGTCAGCAATATTCTCCTAACTAAGTAAGGAAGTTGGCCAAATCTTATTTTTTTTTTTGGTAAGTTGACGTATATATTAAAGGAAAACGATACAAAGATTATAAGGGGCATACCCCAGATTTACAATGAGAACAGAAATGTAAAACAACAGATGGCTACAGGCTAGCCACCGAACAGAAAACTCAAGACCTAACTTGATTCGTTAGGGAAACCAATACAACCAGCTAAATATCAAATGAAGAATCTATGTTATTGACCCTCCAAGCTCGTTGTATCCTTTTATTTTCATCTGTTGGTAGGACGTTCCTCATCAAATCAAGCTTATCACGAATCATGCATTCGATTTGATGAAAGACCAAATTCTGAGTTCTAGATATTCCAGCAAAGGTCCTTGCATTCCTTTCTTGCCAGATATGATACACTGTAGCTGCAAAACTGAGTTTACGAGAAAAATTGACAAAACTTTTGCCATGCCAAGTGACAGTGGCCCATCGAATCCAAAGAAAAATTGATGAAACTTTTGCCATGCCAAGTGACAGTGGCCCATCAAATCCATTCATCCCATCCTTTTGTCATTCTTGGAATGTTGCATCTGTCACAAACCTCCCACCAGACCGCTTTAGTATAGGAGCATTCAAAGAACAAGTGGTTGTGATCTTCGTTATTGCGGAGACAGAGTGAGCATCTATTGGGACCATGTATACCAAATCGATGAAGTCTATCTTGAGTTGTGAGTTTCTGTTGGACAGCCACCCATAGAAGAAACGAATATCTTGGAACAACATTCTTGAACCACACAATGTCATGCCATTCAACCATCGGATGACGAAATCTTAGTTGTTCCCAAGCTACTTTGATCGAGAATCTGTGATTTGGTGAATCCAGCCAAACAATCTCATCCTTTTGCCCTATCATAGGATTAGAATTGGAAGGAATAGCTTCTACAATGGGGCGCCAGCCAATAGCTTGAGTGGTAGGAATTTTCTATTCTGAGTTATGAATCAGCATATTCCCCTTCGCGTTCTTTTCCATACCGGAATCATAGATGAAGCTGTCGCCGTAAGAATCCGCGAGCGGGCTGTGAGGATGCCAATTATCAAACCATAGAGAAGTTGTCCTACCATCTCCTATGATGTACTTGATCTACGGCCATGCTAAGGATCTGAGCTATAGAATCTTTCTCCATGCCCAAGAGCAATTCTGTGGCGTCTTGATTGTCCAGAAATTCCTACCTCGCCACAGATTACATCTGATCCAAGTAGACCAGATTGAGCCATCTGAGTCATTGCACAGGTTCCAAATGTGTTTCAACAAAGCAATCTTGTTCCATTCTTTTATCCTTTTTATTCCTAGCCCCCCCTCCTTTTTTGGAAGACATACTTGATCCCAAGCCACTTTAGCCCCAGTAGTTCTCATATCTGAACCTGACCAAAGAAAGGATCTCATAATTTGCTCTATATTTTTTATGACTTGCCCAGGTAAGAGGAAGAGAGATGCCCAATAGACCTGGATGGAAAATAAAAATGAATTAATCAGTTGTACTCGTCTTGCATACGAGAGTGTTCTAGAAGTCCAATGTCGAACTTTAGAGGTGATTCAATCCACGAGACCCTTACAATAAATAGCCTTTAGTCTGGACAAGATAAGAGGCACTCCCAAATATTTCATAGGGAGCTCCCCCTCTGCAAACCCAAGAATACGAATAATTTCTTCCCTCTTAGCATTTAACACGCCGCTTAAGAAGATGTCACTTTTATTTGGATTTGGATACAGACCTGATAGATCTTGAAACTTTGTGAGCACAGTTTTGATCATACGAATTGAGTTTACATCTCCTTTGCTAAAAATCATCAAGTCGTCAGCAAAACAAAGATGAGAAATGTTGTCCTTCTTGCATCTCCAGTGGAACTTGAAGTTTTGGTTGGCACTCATCTTGCAGAATAGCCCCAAAAGGATTTCCATACATAGGACAAACAAATATGGAGAAAGTGGATCCCCTTGTCTCAGCCCTCTCCCCCCTGGAAAATAACCTACAAGGTCACCATTGACGTTGATACAGAATTGACATGATGTAACACAAACCATGATCCAATCAATGACTGTTCTAGGGAATCCCATTTTTCTTAACATAGCGTCAACGAAATCCCACCGAACCGAGTCATAAGCCTTCATCAGATCTACTTTCATAGCACAACTACCGAGTCATAAGCTTTCATCAGAAGTACTTTCATAGCACAACGGGCAGGTCCCATAGATTTATGATAGCCTTTAATTAGTTCCTGAGACAAAAGAATGTTGGCGTTGATTCTCCGTCCAGAGACAAAAGCAGTCTGATACGGACCTACTAAGGATGGCAAAACAGCTTTGATTCTCCCAACTAGAATCTTAGAAATGCATTTGTACACGGTATTGCAGCAAGATATAGGACGAAAATCTGTCAACCTCGTAGGATTGGCAACTTTAGGAATAAGGGAAATGGATGTAGCATTCATTTCCTTAAGCATTCTCCGGGTCTGAAAGAAGGAGCTAACAGCGTTGATTACATCTTCCCCAACTATGTGCCACATTCTTTTGAAGAAACCTGCGTTAAATCCATCCGGACCAGGGGCTTTGTTGTTCTTCAAACTAAACATAGCATGCTTAATCTCCTCCCTTGTTACATCTTGTGCTAATACATGTTGTTGCGCCGAAGACAGTTTCAAGTTTATTGTCGATTCCATCTCTTCCTCATTTAGAACCCTAGGCATCTGTTCCACTCTTAACACACGCTGGAAGTACGCAACTACTTCTGATTTAACTTCCTCATGTCCTTTGACAACCTTTCCATCTTGTCTTGTAAGTGAAAGAAGTTTATTTCTATGCTGTCTTCCATTTACTGATTTGTGAAAGTAGCCAGTATTCTGATCCCCCCAAGCTAAGCCACTGTATCCTTGACTTCTGTTTGAAAAAACTCTCTTCAGCCTTGACGATAGAAGCGTAGTTACGTACAGCATCCCTTTCTCGTATGCACAAAGTTGGATTCTCATGCACTGTATGTAGAGCCTGTTAAGCCTTATCCATTTCATCTTTTGCATCTTTGACTCTATCTGAAATGTTGGAGAAGTGAGTCATATTGAAAAGTTTCAATTCCCGTTTTAGTTTTCTTAGCTTGCAACACAGCTGATACATTGGACAACCCCCCGAATTGTGTTCCCATACTTTCCTCACTAAGGGCATGAACTCGTCATGGTCCATCCACATATCAAAGAATCTGAATGGTTTCTTTATATTCTGATAATCACCAGTAACCTTTACCACCATAGGAGAATGGTCTGACATACCCGATGGCAAACATCACCAGTAACCTTAACCACCATAGGAGAATGATCTGACATACCCGATGGCAAAAATCTCGCTTCCGAAAATGGGAAGTTCAGATTCCATTTCTCATTGACAAGCACTCTATCTAGTTTCCGCATAATCAGATTCTCAGGACATTGATTCGACCAAGTATAATGCAGGCCTGAATATCGAAGATCATCCACTTTCGCTTCTTGAATACATGTTTCCAATCTGTCCATATGACCAGCCCACGAAGTAGACCCTCCTAACCTGTCTGACTGGTAGCGGATAGCATTAAAGTCGCCCATAAGAATCCATGGGCTGGACTCCCATCCATCACTACGACTCACTATATCAGACCATAATGCCTCACGTAAGGAAGCGTTATTGTCTCCGTAAATAATTGAAGCATTGAAACAGATATTGGTAGCTAATATAGTGACAGAAACATGAATAGTCTGGTCTGACATTCCGAGGACATCAACCTTCACCACATCAGCATTCCAACAAACCCAAATACGACCACGACAAGAGAAATCATAATTATACAAGAAGGACCAATTACGCAGAAGAAGTTGAGAAACATTATCTTTATTCTCGTCTCTAACCCGAGTTTCAACCAAACCAAAAAGAGTCATCCTCTCTTGATGGAAGAGCTGATGCAATGCTGAATGCTTTATGGGATCATTCAAACCTCTAACATTCCAACATCCAATAATCATAAGAAAATAGAGAGGAGTACAAACAGCAACACAAAGATTACCTCGACGTGCCCCCAGGCGAGGAGACAGATTTTTTATTCTTCTTTGAAGAGGTTTTTCACCCTTTTTCTTTTTCTCTAGAGAGTCTCTAGCCTTAATAGCTAACTGATTAACAGTTTCTCTTTCGGTGGCATTCAGAGTTTGTAGGTTTGTCAGGATTGGTGATGTCAACTCCTTATCGGTTCGGTCCCCATATGTATCACCTCCCATTGTGTCAATATCAACATTTAGCTCATGACTATTAACGAAAAGAACCTGGTTCACGGTCGCACAATCAGATGTATTCGAGATGACTAAACTTTGATCTAAAGCAGTACTTGTACCCCCTGCTCCTGCTTCATGTCTCCTCGTGAACTCTTCAAACCAAGAGGAGAGGTAGGATTTTCATCTTCATAACAATCAGCATTGCTCATATCTGATGCAGCCTTCTCATTCATATTACAATCAGAAATATTTGTACTAGATGTCGAAAAACCATTCTCATTACAGTTACGCACTTTAGATGCCAAAAGACCATTCTCACCACTCACAGAACCCTTATTTCATTTAGCAACTACCTGCCATTGAAACTGATTCTGCTTCTTATCCGCAGATTTAGAGTTCGCAGCTCCTACTTTCCCCCTTACCCTCTGCCTCCATTGTAAGATTATCACGGTTATTAGTAGCACATATCGTTGTCGTGTGTCCAAAGACATTACAATTATTTCACTTCGATGGTATCCATTCGTAATCAGCTGAAATTGTTATGAATAACCCATTTGGACAGCGAAGGTCGTATTCCTTAACCAACGTCTTCGTAGCATCAATCTCAACACAAACTCTTGCGTAGCTAAGCCTTTGACGCAACAATGTAGTATGATCAGCATGAAGAGGAACCCCAATAGCACTCGCTACACAACTCAACCCCTTAATAGTCCAATACTCAAGAGGAACATTATACAGCCTAACCCATATTGGAACTCTGACCAAATCACCTTTCAAAAATTGCATGTTCGGTTGCCAACGTTTAAGGACCAAAGGTCTGCTTGCCATGTGCCATGGGGCTCTTTCCAGCACATTAGTGGCATGATCAACGAAATCAAAAGTGAATAGGAAGAAACCATTATCTGAAGATAAAACTTCTGATAGACCGTAGGAGCCCCAGATTCTTTTGGCAATATAATTAACAACGGAATATGGTAATTTCTGACCCATAAAATGACCAACTAGGGGGGATTTCCAAAGTTTGCAGCCATCCTCAAACACATCGAGTGGCCAAATCTTATTCCTAAAGAGGGGAGGACTATTTAATGCTTTTCCTCACTTAGGAAGGAAAGTAATTAAATCAGTAACAAAGGAGAAAATTTGTTTTCTTATTTGTCCAAGTTAAACAAGGAATTCCAAGCTAATCAAGGACATCAAAGGGGGCAACAACATAAATTTTCCAAATCAGATTTTTTCCAATTTTGTTTAGGACTTCTTAAGGGTGACAAATCTGATTCTAGCTTATTTAGGATGGTATTTTCGGATTTTTAGTATTTTTAGTATTTTCTTCTTAGTTTTTGGGTTATTATTACTTATTTGGGTCAATTGTAAGTGGGCTTCATATAAGTCCACCTAAGGGAGGTCCATTAGGGTTTCTTCAAGTTCAAATTCAGTATAAATAAAGGCATAACCCAAACATGTAAAGGTTACGAAATTTTCAGATTAATAAAACTTCTTTGCTGCACTTATTACGTGTTGGTGGGAAAATCTCCCTTCCTTGGTTCTCTAAAGAACTGAAAACGACTTATCGAAGAACAACTGTCTTCGTGGCGTCATCCTTATACTTCTCGTTCGCGAATCAATATTCGTTGGGTGGGGGTTTCCATTTTCAATAGTGCTAGTGCCTACAAGTTATCTTTGTGTCACACTCCTATCAAACCTGATTTACTTGGCTTTCCGGGAATTGGCATCTTTGCGTGTGGGTTGCGTGACCATGTGATCACGACGTTCGCATCATAAAGCTTATTGCTCATTCCAGATATAGTGGTCCTTCTAGTTTTCTTCTCTTTTTTTTGTTTATGATGCGAACCTCGTGATCACATGGTCACGCAACCCACAAGCAAAGACGCCAATTCCTGGAAAGCCAACTAAATCAGGTTTGATAGGAGTGTGACACAAAGACAACTTATACCTAGGCACCAGCACTATTGAAAATGGAAACCCCCACCCAACGAATATTGATTAGCGAACGAGAAGTATAAGGATGACGCCATGAAGATAGTTGTTCTTCGATAAGTCGTTTTCAGTTCTTTAAAGAACCAAGGAAGGGAGATTATCCCACCATCACACAAGAAGTGCAGCAAAGAAGTTTTATTAATCTGAAAATTGTGTAACCTTTACATGTTTGGGTTATGCCTTTATTTATACTGAATTTGAACTTAAAGAAACCCTAATGGACCTCCCTTAGGTGGACTTATATGTAGCCCACTTACAATTGACCCAAATAAGTAATAATAACCCAAAAACTAAGAAGAAAATACTAAAAATACTAAAAATCCGAAAATATCATCCTAAATTCTAAAAATACTAAAAATCTGAAAATACCACCCTAAATAAGCTAGAATTAGATTTGTCACCCTTAAGAAGTCCTAAACAAAATTGGAAAAATCTGATTTGGAAAATTTGTGTTGCTGCCCCCTTTGATGTCCTTGATTAGCTTGGAATTCCTTGTTTAACTTGGACAAATAAGAAAACAAATTTCCTCCTTTGTTGCTGATTTAATTACTTTCCTTCCTAAGTGAGGAAAAGCATTAAATAGTCCTCCCCTCTTTAGGAATAAGATTTGGCCAACTTCCTTAATTAGTTAGGAGAATAAATTGCTGACTCTTTATCCTTGTAGTATTAGAAAAAGACAAGCCTAACAAGGCTGGTATTGGGCCGGACACATCAACCCCTTGTTCCACATGAATTGGGCTCTTCTTGCGGACACATCAACCCGACAAGCCTAACAAGGCTGGTATTGGGCCGGACACATCAACCCCTTGTTCCATATGAATTGGGCTCTTCTTGGACCTGAACTAAATGAATTAAAAGCTGTCCTTCAAGCTCATTAAATGTCCCAAGCCCCTCTAGGTCCTTTTTGTTCCATATGTTCTGAACAAGCCCATTCAATGCTTCTTTAAGCTTCTTAGCCCTAGCTCTTGTGATTGACCCAATTGGCACCTCCAATGGATTGTTGGCATGATTATGCTTGGTTTTAGGCTGATTCGCATCAGTTTATTTTTAACTTTTCTTCCCCTGTTTTGTTTCTCCATAGGATAAGCCCCTATACTATTGTATATTCTTTCATTTTAATACATCTTATCTTTTTTTTTAAAAAAATCATATCTAATTATTTTTATGAATATTTTAGGTTGAAATTATAATTGAAACCCTAAATTAAATTAATTATAGAATTAATTTTCCTAATTAAATTAGGATTTAATTAAAATGTTTAATTAAAAATGTTTTATTTTTGTCATATCCTAATAGGATTACGATTTAATTAAAATTTCTAATTATATAATGTTTAGAAAAATGAAGTTTCTAAATTAAAGAGAGTTTTTAAATCAAAATATTTTTATTTAATTGATCTTAAAATATTTTAGGTTATTAATAAGAATTTAATATGATTAATTTTGTTAATAATTTTTTTAAAATGTTTTTTCATTAAAATAATTTACGTTAAATATTTTTTTGTTTGGAAAATGATCAAATTAAATTTGATTGAATATTTTTAAGTGCTTGAAATATTATTTTATAGTAGCACATAAAGCCTATAATTAGAATTGAAGCATGCAATGTAATTTATCATGATATTAAAATATTTTTGTACATAATGGATTATTATAGACATTAAAGGCAAATATGATTGTGTGTTTATTTGATGGTTGTAATTTTTTAAATAAGGCCAACGTGTCCTACCTTATCTCTATTTTCTTCTACGTTGTAAATTATGTTCTTATCTAATTTTTCACAAATTAATTAATTAATTATGTAAATAGTATATGATTTAGAAATATAGGTATTTAGATAGGAAATTATTTTGTAATCCAAGAAGAAGAAAGAAATGATGATAAATGCTATAACCGAAGTGCTTACAAAGGACTTATGAAGATTCACTTAAGCTACCTAGGATTTGACCATCTAATCCCTTTCAATGGCTTAAGAAAATTAACTTAGATATGTTCATAATCTTCCAATTAGAATGATATGCTAAGAGTGTATGTTTATATATAAATTATTGTGTATGAAATGTATATTTGTTATGCCATGCTATGTATGAGATTTAATTAATTGATAATAAATTTATTATTAATATATTAACTACATGTTAAGGACATGAATAATTACCTTTCAATCTTATATGCATAAAATCAAAGTTTTATTCAAAAATAACTTGTTGAGTCACTCAAGTTTACACTTAATTGAATATATTTAATGTTATAAAATTAGATTCTCCTGAACTAACCTATATGGTTTGGATAAGCCAATTATGATCATATGAGATTAGATGATAAGGATCAACCTAACACTAAGCATAATCATACCAACGACTTATTGAAAGTGTCAATTAAGCCAATTAAAAAAGCTAAGGCAAAGAAGCTTAAAGAAGTATTGAATGAGCTTGTACAAAATATATGGAGCAAGATGGACCTAGAGGAGCTTGAGATGTCTAAGGAGCATGAAGGACGACCTTTAATTTATGTCCAAAAAGAGCCCAATTCATATGGAATAAAGGGCTAATGATCCAGCCCAATAACAACCTTATTAGTCTTGTTTTTTCTAATGCTACAAGGATAAAAAGACAACAATTTATTCTTCTAATTAAGTAAGGAAGTCGGCTAACTCTTGTTCCTAAAGAGGGGAGGAGATTATTTAGTGCTTTTTCTAAGTTAGGAAGGAAAGTAATTAAATCAGCAATAAAGGGAAAATTTGCTTTGTAATTTGTCCAAGTTATATAAGAAAATCCAAGCTAATTAAGGAAAGAAAAAAATAATAATAACAATTTAATATCTTAAATATGATAGGATTAAATTTACTGCCATATAAAAGTCTCATATAAGTTAAGAAAAATCTGATTTGAAAAATTTATGTTGCCGCTCACTTTAGGTCCTTGATTAACTTGGACTTTCTTGATTAACTTTAACAAATAACAAAAAAAAATTCCCTTTTTGTTTTTGATTTAATTACTTTCCTTTCTAGGTTAGGAAAGCATTACATAATCCTTTCCTCTTTAGGAATTTGATATGTCAAAACTTCCTTGATTGTTTAGGAGAATAAATTGCTAACTTGTTATCCTTTTATCATTAGGAAAAACAAGCCTGACAAGGCTAGTATGAGGTCGGACACATGAGCCCCATTCTTCTTTTTTTTCTATTATTATTATTATTATTATTCTTGTTGTTATTATGGTTGTATTATTGTTATTTATAATTTATATACAATTAACCTCCTTGAGATTCAACCCTGGTCTTGCCGGGTTATTTATTACTTTAATACTCTTGCATTTGGGAGAAGACATCAATATTTTGGTCGTGTCAGTTCTTCCATCGGTTATTTTCTTATTCTAAGATCTACAGCTCCAGATATAACCCAATTACCGAACAGTGTTCCTGTTTAGATTGCACCAACATCTCTTTTCTAAATTTGGCCATCTCTTTGTCCTTTCAATTTCAGTTCTTAAATTCATCAATCAATCCTTTCATTTATGTGATAGACCTGCATTTAAAATGAATATTTACCACAAATTAAAGGTATCTTATATTATTAGATATATTATTATAAAACATGATTTAGTTAAGGAGTTATTGATACTTCAAGTGCAAAATGATGATATAAAACCTTGATAAAAAATATACTTTTAAGTACTAATCACGAGTTCAATGTGGATTTTTTTTTTCTAATTGAAGAAAGCTTGGACTATTATTGGTCTAGACACTGGTATGATTCAGGTTAACAGGTGCCTTTTATATAGGGGTGGTAATAAAGATGATCATTTTTTTTTATTGTCCTTTCTCTTAGCGCATCTAGTATGATATTTTCTCTAAACGCCTTATTCTTTTCAGACATCAATCTTAGGTCGGTATCGTTGCATGGCTTTCTCTTTTACATCTTTGATAGTCAAATTGATATTAGCTACTGCAATATACTACTATATTTGGAGAGAAAGGAATGTTCGGCTTTATGGTAAGGCTTCTTATAATGTTTTGGTTATTTACTGTGATGTCATTAAGTGTAATATATCTAAAGTTAATCCTTTTCGTAACATGGTCTCCTCAAATACCAATAGAAGGCTTCATATTTTGTGGGATTTTTTTAATGATATTTCTAGTTGATTTATTTCTACTTTAGGTTTTAAGGCATGTCCCTTTAGCCTTCCTCGAATCTATGCCCCTTTTCTTTCATGTTTTTGTTTTTTTTAAGGTTAGGTAGGTTTTGTTTGCCTATCCGAGCTTTATGGGCCTTACCTTATGCTTTGTTTTGTTCCTTTTTTATTATTACACTTACTTTATAAAAAAAATGAGGTTAATTTGCATTTGTTTGGCTTCCTCGTATCAAAACACATTAGAATTAAATCAAATTGAAATTTTGGTTATTTGGTGTAAAATCACCCAAAATACCAAATTTCAGGTCATTTGGTTTAAGGTCTAGATTTGGGTCTAAAGGGGTTTGTTAGATTCATCAATTGAAAGGCCCTATAATTTTAGGTTGGTGCCATTGAAATCAGTGCATTCGGTTATTTTAGGTTGGTTACTACGCCAACAATATCTCTTTTTTTTTTTTGGTAAGTTGACGTATATATTAAAGGAAAACGATACAAAGATTATAAGGGGCATACCCCAGATTTACAATGAGAACAGAAACGTAAAACAACAGATGGCTACATGCTAGCCACCGAACTGAAAACTCAAGACCTAACTTGATTCGTTAGGGAAACCAATACAACCAGCTAAATATCAAATGAAGAATCTATGTTATTAACCCTCCATGCTCGTTGGATTCTTTTATTTTCATCTGTTGGTAGAACGTTCCTCATCAAATCAAGCTTATCACGGATGATACATTCAATTTGATGAAAGACCAAATTCTGAGTTCTAGATATTCCAGCAAAGGTCCTTGCATTCCTTTCTTGCCAGATATGATACACTGTAGCTGCAAAACTGAGTTTACGAGAAAAATTGACAAAACTTTTGCCATGCCAAGTGACAGTGGCCCATCGAATCCATTCATCCCATCCTTTTGTCATTCTTGGAATGTTGCATCTGTCACAAACATCCCACCAGATCGCTTTAGTATAGGAGCATTCAAAGAACAAGTGGTTGTGATCTTCGTAGTTGCGGAGACAGAGTGAGCATCTATTGGGACCATGTATACCAAGTCGATGAAGTCTATCTTGAGTTGTGAGTTTCTGTTGGACAGCCACCCATAGAAGAAACGAATGTCTTGGAACAACATTCTTGAACCACACAATGTCATGCCATTCGACCATCGTATGATGAAATCTTAGTTGTTCCCAAGCTATTTTGATCGAGAATCTTAGTTGTTCCTCGTATCAAAACACATTAGAATTAAATCAAATTGAAATTTTGGTTATTTGGTGTAAAATCACCCAAAATACCAAATTTCAGGTCATTTGGTTTAAGGTCTAGATTTGGGTCTAAAGGGGTTTGTTAGATTCATCAATTGAAAGGCCCTATAATTTTAGGTTGGTGCCATTGAAATCAGTGCATTCGGTTATTTTAGGTTGGTTACTACGCCAACAATATCTCTATTTGCTTTCAGTTATATCTAATCCAAAAGGCCAAATTGTAATTTGGGTCTAAATTAATATTTTTCTTATCTTAAACTAATCTTGACATTATCTTTGCGAACACAATCAATGTAGATTTTTTAGCATTAAAAATACTTGTAATTGAAGAATGGGTGACATGACATTGTGTGGTTCAAGAATGTTGTTCCAAGACATTCATTTCTTCTATGGGTGGCTGTCCAATAGAAACTCACAACTCAAGATAGACTTCATCGATTTGGTATACATGGTCCCAATAGGTGCTCACTCTGTCTCCGCAACAACGAAGATCACAACCACTTGTTCTTTGAATGCTCCTATACTAAAGCGATCTGATGGGTGTTTATGACAGATGCAACATTCCAAGAATGACAAAAGGATGGGATGAATGGATTCGATGGGCCACTGTCACTTGGCATGGCAAAAGTTTTGTCAATTTTTCTTGTAAACTGAGTTTCGCAGCTACAGTGTATCATATCTGGCAAGAATGGAATGCAAGGACGTTTGCAGGAATCTCTAGAACTCAGAATTTGGTCTTTGATCAAATCGAATGTATCATCCGTGATAAGCTTGATTTGATGAGGAACGTTCTACCAACAGATGAAAACAAAAGGATCCAGAGAGCTTGAAGGGTCAATAACTAGACTTTTCATTTGATATTTAGCTGATTGTATTGGTTTCCCTAATGAATCTAGTTAGGTCTGAGTTTTCTATTCGGTGGCTAGCATGTAGTCATCTGTTGTTTTATGTTTCTGTTCTCATTGTAAATCTGGGTATGCCCCTTATAATCTTTGTATCGTTTTCTTTTAATACATACGTCAACTTACCAAAAAAAAATACTTGTAATTGAAGGCCTTGACAAGAGTATAAACATGTAAGGGGGTGAGTGCGGAAATATATTTTCTTTACCACTAACTAGTTTTATGGATTTTAGGATGTCAAAGTTAATTAATATAGCATAACCAACATTGCTTTTTAGTTACAATTTACTGCACAACAGTTGATAGGGTTCAGTTTAGTGATGGGTGATATACATAATAAGATGGAAAATATTGAAGGGACTTGCTAATGAAAATGGTGGAGTTTGACATAGGGTTGATCAGAGAGAATTCAATATGATTAAGAAAGATAAACTAAAGTTAGGAGTTTCACATATTTATGATCATAATGCTTCTACGATGTTAGACAAAAAACATGAGGCTGAATAAATTGCAAAGTTTTATAAAGAAACAAATAGAGAACATGAAAAATAGAGGAATTTAGTTCAACGTTGAAATGATAAAAAAAAAAAAAAGAGCATAGATAATTATCATTAAAAATATATATATATAAGTGGACGACAAGACATGCTTATTTGAAATTATTATCGGCTATAACATTCATACAATGTTGTTAGAAGCATCTGCAGGCAAGAAAAGAACTCCAAAAAATTCAACAAGAGGCTAAATAATTATCCATTATACATATTGATGATTCAAATTGATGATTCAAGGATGAATCATCTTGAAAAGAGAGGAAATGATACAATTCAAGAAAGGCTGGATTCACGTTTTGGTTTGAAAGTTTCTATTGTCTAGTTTTATACTACCAAGCATAACTTTCAACTTAATCATTAGATCAGGCTGAAATATTTACAATAGTTTATAGACATGCTTTTCTACATTAGACTAAGATTTTAGATCAATTATAGTTAGATAAGGGCTTATTTTAAAGGGTTGAATTTACTGAATGAATCTTATCAAATATCTTTATTTAGACCTTCATTTACCTTTTGGACTATATCTAGAGTTACATAATAAATTATGCTAAGATTCAAATTGGTTGGAAAATAGACAACCATGCTTTTTCAAAAATATTGGTAGGCTTGCTAATTCATCTAAACAAGAGAAAGGGACATGTTTTAAGCCAGGACTAAAATTTATGAGGAATATATGAAAATTGGAGAAACATTATTTCCTTGTGTATTATATTATAGATTCCAATGAATACAAGGATTCCTTAATACTCATGTATGATAGTTATTGGTTTAACTATTCTATAAAGATTTCATATCAAACAATGAGACATTTATGACAACTATTATCCATTGTTTATAACGAGAAAATATCTATAATGGAATGGACGTGATGACAAGGACCTTGAGATTATTTTGTTGTTTTTTTTCTCTTATTTTATATGATTTTCTTATTCAAAAGGTAGATTATGGTCCTTATTTTACAAGATTTTCTTACTCAAAAGAGAGATTATAGGAGACTATTTAAAAGAGATATTTCAACCATTGTTATTTTTATTTTTAGGGGCATACTTTCAGCTAAATAAGAGAAGAAACTTTAGCATTTCAGACAACATCTTTCAAGCAAAGAAAGAAGGATTAATGGATGACACAAAGGGAGACTCTTTTTTCTACAAGTTTTAGATTTGGCTACTAGGGATCCAATATAAGGAGATATGATTTTGGAGTTGTTTTGATAACTTTGTATTAATTTAAATATTTCTTAACATTTATTTATTATTTTAATTAATATTTGAGATAATTATATTTATTTATAGGGATTTTATTTCTGTTGATTTTGTTTTGGCTCAAAATCAATATTTAGGCTTGGTTAGACTTAGATTTGTGCTTAGCTAAGTTTTAGTTAAGGTCTATTGGTTTGTAACCTAATATGAGACTATTAAAGTCTTTATCTTAGGACTATATTATATTTTGTTTTGCTGCAAATATAAGTAGCCTTTAGACATTAATAAAATTCAGTTTTGGTTGAGCAAATTTTTTCTTTGCTGGAACAAAATGTTAATTCGACTTATCAAGGTATAACCTGACCTTGTGGCTTCATTCGGATCATTTAATATCTTTGGTTATTAGTTACAAGTTAACTTTGGATCAAAGTTCAACGAAACCTGATTGTTTAGTTTTCTTGAAAAAGTTATTATTTTAGTTGTGAATTGTGTGATCACAAGATTCAAATCAATAATGATATTCAATTTATTTTAAATCAAAATTCTAAAATAATAATAAAATAAATAATATATAATATATATCCACGAGGTCCAATGATTATATATGTAAGGAAAAAAAATGTAAATGTTGAGTGTTTTTTTTAAAAAAATCATGCATCTTAAAACTATTACCCCTTTAGGATGTGCTTGAGATTGTAGTGGTGGTTACACTTCAAAATACCTTTTATTTAAAAATGCATCAAAATAAAATGTTTTTATTTCTTAAAAATTATTTTTGATATTAGTACATTAAAACAATCTGAATATATATATATATATATTGACAAAATAAATATTAAAATTTCAGGAAACACGATTTCAATCAAGTTAGCATACTCTTAATCTTTCATTTTTCATTAATATACTTCATGATTCTCGCATTGATTTGGTCAAAGTTCCGGTATGGGTTAGGCTGTATAATGTTCCTCTTGAGTATTGGACTATTAAGGGGTTGAGTTGTGTAGCGAGTGCTATTGGGGTTCCTCTTCATGCTGATCATAGTACATTGTTGCGTCAAAGGCTTAGCTACGCAGACTACATTGTTGCGTCAAAGGCCTACGCAAGAGTTTGTGTTGAGATTGATGCTACGAAGATGCTGGTTAAGGAATACGACCTTCGCTGTCCCAATGGATTATTCATAACAATTTCAGCTGATTACGAATGGATACCATCAAAGTGCAATAATTGTAATGTCTTTGGACACACGACAGCGATATGTGCTACTAATAACGGTGCAAATCTTACAATGGAGGCAGAGGGTAAGAGGAAACTAGGAGCTGCGAACTCTAAATCTGCGGATAAACAGCAGAATCAGTTTCAATGGCAGGTAGTTGCTAAACGAAATAAGGGTTCTGTGAGTGGTGAGAATGGCACTTTGGCATCTAAAGTGCGTAATTGTAATGAGAATGGTTGTTCGACATCTGGTACAAATATTTCTGATTGTAATATCAATGAGAAGGCTGCATCAGATGTGAGCAATGCTGATTGTTATGAAGATGAAAATCCTACATCTCCTCTTGTTTTGAAGAGTTCACAAGGAGACATGAGGCAGGAGCAGGGGGGTACAAGTACTGCTTCAGATCAAAGTTTAGCCATCTCCAATACATCTGATTGTGCGACGGTGAACCAGGTTCTTTTCGTTAATAGTCATGAGCTGAATGTAGATATTGACGCAATGGGAGGTGATACAGATGGGGAACGAACTGATAAGGAGTTGACGTCACCAATCCTGACAAGCCCACAAACTCTGAATTCCACCGAAAGGGAAACTGTGAATCAGTTGGCTATTAAGGCTAGAGACTCTCTAGAGAAAAAGAAAAAGGGTTCGAAAAACTCTTCAAAGAAGAATAAGAAATCTGTCTCCTCGCCTGGGGGCACGTCGAGATAGAGTCCAAGATGCGAAAGATGAAATGGATAAGGCTCAACAGGCTCTCCATACAGCACATGGGAATCCAACTTTGTGCATGCGAGAAAGGGATGCTGTACGTAACTACGCTTCTATCGTCAAGGCCGAAGAGAGTTTTTTCAAACAAAAGTCAAGGATACAGTGGCTTAGCTTGGGGGATCAGAATACTGGCTACTTTCACAAATCAGTAAATGGAAGACAGCATAGAAATAAACTTCTTTCACTTACAAAGGAGGATGGAGAGGTTGTCGAAGGACATGAGGCAGTTAAATCAGAAGTCATTGCGTACTTCCAGCGTGTGTTAAGAGTGGAACAGATGCCTAGTGTTCTGAATGAGGAAGAGATGGAATCGGCAATTAACTTGAAACTGTCTTCGACGCAACAACATGTATTAGCACAAGATGTAACAAGGGAGGAGATTAAGCATGCTATGTTGAGTTTGAAGAACAACAAAGCCCCTGGTCCGGATGGATTGAACGCAGGTTTCTTCAAAAGAATGTGGCACATAGTTGGGGAGGATGTAATCAATGCTGTTAGTTCCTTCTTTCAGACTCGGAGAATGCTTAAAGAAATGAATGCTACATCAATTTCCCTTATTCCTAAAGTTGCCAATCCTACGAGGTTGACAGATTTTCGTCCTATATCTTGCTGCAATACCGTGTACAAATGCATCGCTAAGATTCTAGCTGTGAGAATCACAGCTGTTTTGCCATCCTTAGTAGGTCCGTATCAGACTGCTTTTATCTCTGGACGGAGAATCAGCGACAACATTCTTTTGTCTCAGGAACTAATGAAAGGCTATCATAAATCTACGGGACCTGCCCGTTGTGCTATGAAAGTAGATCTGATGAAGGCTTATGACTCGGTTCGGTGGGATTTCGTTGACGCTATGTTAAGAAAAATGGGATTCCCTAGAACAGTCATTGATTGGATTATGGTTTGTGTTACATCATGTCAATTCTCTATCAACGTCAATGGTGAGCTTGCAGGTTATTTTCTAGGGGGGAGAGGGCTTCGACAAGGGGATCCACTTTCTCCATATTTGTTTGTCCTATGTATGGAAATCCTTTCGGGGCTATTCTGCAAGATGAGTGCCAACCAAAACTTCAAGTTCCACTGGAGATGCAAGAAGGACAACATTTCTCATCTTTGTTTTGCTGACGACTTGATGATTTTTAGCAAAGGAGATGTAAACTCAATTCGTATGATCAAAACTGTGCTCACAAAGTTTCAAGATCTATCAGGTCTGTATCCAAATCCAAATAAAAGTGACATCTTCTTAAGCGGTGTGTTAAATGCTGAGAGGGAAGAGATTATTCATGTTCTTGGGTTTGCAGAGGGGGAGCTCCCTATGAAATATTTGGGAGTGCCTCTTATCTCGTCCAGACTAAAGGCTGTTTATTGTAAGGGGCTCGTGGATCGAATCACCTCTAAAGTTCGACATTGGACTTGTAGAACACTCTCGTATGCAGGACGAGTACAACTGATTAATTCAGTTTTATTTTCCATCCAAGTCTATTGGGCATCTCTCTTCCTCTTACCTGGGCAAGTCATAAAAAGTGTGGAGCAAATTATGAGATCCTTTCTTTGGTCAGGTTCAGATATGAGAACTACTGGGGCTAAAGTGGCTTGGGATCAGGTATGTCTTCCAAAAAAGGAGGGGGGGCTAGGAATAAAGAGGATAACAGAATGGAACAAGATTGCTTTGTTGAAACACATTTGGAACCTGTGCAATGACTCAGATGGCTCAATCTGGTCTACTTGGATCAGATGTAATCTGTTGCGAGGTAGGAATTTCTGGACAATCAAGACGCCACAGAATTGCTCTTGGGCATGGAGAAAGATTCTAAAGCTCAGATCCTTAGCATGGCCGAAGATGAAGTACATCATAGGGGATGGCAGGACAACTTCTCTATGGTTTGACAATTGGCATCCTCACAGCCCGCTCGCAGATTCTTACGGCGACAGATTCATCTATGATTCAGGTATGGAAAAGAACGCGAAGGTGAATATGCTGATTCATAACTCAGAATGGAAAATTCCTACCACTCACGCTATTGGATGGCACCCCATTGTAGAAGCTATTCCTTCCAATTCTAATCCTATGATAGGGCAAAATGATGAGATTGTTTGGCTGGATTCACCAAATCACAGATTCTCGATCAAAATAGCTTGGGAACAACTAAGATTTCATCATACGATGTAGCCATCTGTTGTTTTACGTTTCTGTTCTCATTGTAAATCTGGGGTATGCCCCTTATAATCTTTGTATCGTTTTCCTTTAATATATACGTCAACTTACCAAAAAAAACAGAAAAAAAAAAATGAATTAAAAAAAAAAAAAAAAAAAAAAAAAGAATTAAAAAAAAAAAAAAAAAAAAAAAAAGAATTAAAAAAAAAAAAAAAAAAAAAAAAAATAAAAAAAAAAAAAAAAAAAAGAAGAAAAGTCTTACCACATTCTGGGCAACGAAAATAATCCTTGTCCTTTAAAACAAGTCCAGATCCCCCACATACTTGACACCTTCGTTGTGCTATCTTCCATGTATGTAAACATAAGGTTATAAATCCCTTCAGTTTGTATGTGAAAATCAAAATATTTATTTTAAAAAATTACATCACCAATTAAAATATATTACAAGGACCCTTGTATTGAATAGATACGGACTGTTGAGTATCATAATTCATCCACAATAATCAGTTAAATTGATAAATAACAACTGTTTGTGAAATATAAATTGATAAATAACAACAATTGATTTATTTTGGAATGATATTCTTGAAATGCATATATATTTTTCTCCTTTTTGTTTTTCAGAATTTGAAATCTTATTAAATGTAATTCATGAAAAAAAAACTTAAAAAACATAAAGGAAGCAGTAATCTTCAACAATGAAGGAGCAGTAGAAAAGTAAGGTTGAGATATGCAATAGTACTTACTATTCTTTTGCTGAACTCAATCCCAGCTACAACGAAGGGTGTTACACCAGCTGCATATTAATTAATTTGTAATTTTGCTTAGACACACAAATTATAACGCATTGGGCCCTTTATTATTAACCGTAATACTCTACCTATAGCTCCAAAAATAATTTGCCAGGTGACCTCCACTTGGGCTATATCTGCTGCAGCCGAAATACCATGGTCATTGATGGCTAAGATCTTCGACCTGGTTTTTAATCTTCTTCCATTAATTGGAATCCCAGTAGGAGAAGGTCCGGTACTTGATTTTGAATTTGGAAACTGATCGGAGAATTGGATTGTATCTCTCTTCTTCCTAGTAGTATTTAGAGCTTTCTTGTCTGCAGGAAATGTTATTAACAGCTTTAAAGAAGAAATTGCTGTTGCTTCCATGGCACCCCACGATCCACTGCAAACTGCAGCTTTAGCAGGGGATTTCATTTTTCTTTTGTATTTATTTTTATTAATCAACCACGGAGAGACAGAGATTGTGCCACGTCCACATATTATCGCCGGTCTGGCGCCAACCACACAATACAAGATACAGCGGAATGGAATTCAGATGGGTATAGTTAGAAAACGTCACCGTTCGTACCATTCAGCGTTGTTTTTCTTTAATACATGTGTGTTTTGTGAAGCGTAACGAAGTTGTTCCATAATTGTACAAATAATCTTATTTTGGAAGATAAGCCAGCAATGGTAAAAAAAAAAAACACACTTTAATGAACCTCTAAACTAAAGGTTCTGTGCATCCATAAAGTGCGTAATTCATTCGTAATAAAATCGTGTTAAAAAATAAAATATTTAAATAATAATAATACTTTTTAATTATTCACACTAAAAAAATTTATTTTATGTATTAAATAAATATATTTAAACAATAAAATTAAAAAAATTTCATCAGATTTGCAAAAAAAATTTATTTGAAACACAGGTACTATCTTTGTCTATCTCAAATATTAAAAGAAAACATGATAGTTTCATCTATTTATTCATTAAAGGTATAGTCACTTGAAGATATAAAAATAAATGATATTGTATATTAACATTAACTTGAAATATCTATTGTATTGTGCTATATATATATATATCCTTTCTCACTTTCATATGCTTGTTATTTTTCAAGCTCACTTAAAAGGTACAATCACTCCTTTAGTATTCTAAACACACTTAAATGCTAAGATTCTCAAGCCTCATTAAAAGTTACAGTGTGGACATATTGAATACTATAACACTAATGATAATTGCTTAATTGATATGAGTTTTCTTTTGACTAACTTAGACTCTTTATATATTTTAATTTCAGCTTTTTCGTTTTTAGAAAAAAAAAAGAAAAGGAGAAATTAATAACACTATTAAAACTAACACAATGTATTAATTAATTAATTAGTAAAAAGCACTAGAATTCTAATGTGAGAGTTTGCCAAGTTTTAATGAATCAAAAAAGATTCTCTCTATAGGTTTACATTTATGTTTAACAAAAAAAAAGGTAATATTAAATGATTATTTTCCTAATAATGATAGTATTAATGAAGTTATTTTAATTTTTTCAGTAATATCAGGCCACCTGTTTCTATATTGCGACCTGTTATTCACATGGATTGTAACAAACATATGCATTCTTCTCATTTACTAACATGCCCATCATTGATTTTCCATAGTTTCATTATGGATTGTGGGCATTATTATTTTTTGCATCGAGCTAGTCACTAAAGCTACTTGTAAAGCTCATGCTTTATTAGCTTCGTATTTTTTATATATGTTTTTAATCCCTGGCAAAATGTGCACTTGCAGAACCTGTGGATTTTGAAATTGATGAAAAGAAAAGAGTGAATTCACAAAAGACAAGTGATGCAAGAGAAGGTAAGGTAGCCCTAATGTTTTGACAAGGTCTTAAGGGATATTATGCATATGTCTGAAGGAGAAAGTTGTTACCGGTGGCCAGAGAGAATTCAATGTGACAACCGGCTAAAACACCAACAAGAGTATAGTTGGAAAATTTTATCATACTAAAAACAAAACAAAGAAAGCTGCTTCGTTTGACATTGATGAACAAGGTAGGTTTAGAGTTTTTTTTTTATTTTCACACGCACCTATATATATTTCAAAAGAGCTTAGAAATTGGCTTTTGTTGCAGCTGATAAGTGGGAAATCTATTGAAGAAATAGATCTGGATAAAAAGTGTCTCTCATTCTTTGCGTGTGGATTATGTGATCACAAAAGACATCAATTCCTAAAAAGCGAAGTAAATCAAGTTTGATAGGAGAGTGACAGGAAGATAACTTATACCTAAGCATCAGCACTATTAAAAATGAAGACCGAATGTTGATTTGCGAATGAGAAGTATATGGATGACGTCACGAAGACAATTGTTCTTCGATAAGTCATTTTTCAGTTCTTTAGAGAACTATGGAAGGGAGATTATCTCACCAACACACACACACACACAAAGTGCGGCATACAAGAAGTTAATCTTCAATAAGTCAGATTCAGTTCGTTCAAAGACTGAAGAACGCAAGAATCTCTCACACGTTAAAACTAAAAAATTCAGAAGTAATTATCATCAAAGTTGCCGAAATTGTAGCTTACATGAGTTTAAATAGTTCTTGAAAAATTAACCCTAATGAACCCCTTATGTGGACTTATATAAGGTCCACTAAAAAATTCACCCAAAACATTAAACTAAAAAGCCCATAACCTTATTCAAACAAGCTTTGGATCCTAATTCAAAGCAAAATTTTAATTAAGCCTAAATATTAACAAAAAAAATAAAAATAACTAATATGTAATTAAATATCACTAGTCCTTCTTTCCTTGTATAGTTAGGATGAATAAGGAATCCTCGTAAGAAAAGGATTTTGAAACATTAATGAATCCTTGCCAAACTTAGAGATTATATTACAGCTCATTAAAGATCCTTATGAAACTACAAAATTCCCAAAACCAGTTGCCACATCTTTGAAGGAAAAGAATCCCAACCAAATAGGAAGTTCACAAGTCAAATGGAAGTAAATAACAAAATTCGTACAGCCTCTGTTTACAAGTATTCTGGTGCCTTCCTGAACTCCAATTGACATGAAATTTTAATCCATAGTAGGACAACATGTTTGAAGAGTCCATATAAAATATTAACAGATCCAACAGTCGGATTGAGAGTTATAACTGTTACTGTAAACCTGGACAGTTGCGCTTTTTACACCTAAATCCGAATATGACCTTACTTGGGTCATATCACAAGGTAGAACCGTATCATTCCCTCCTTCTTTAAGAAGATTCACCCTCGAATCTTGAATAGAATTAGTAGCAACTTCAGTAGCCTCTTGTTTAAGCCTTCAAAATTCTCTTATTGCTAACACCTTTCTCCAATAACACTGTATAAAAGTAGTGACCGACAAGAATTTCAAATAAGCATGTCGTACTAACCACATGCATACATACTTTTGAATGACAACCACAACGGCTCTCCTTTTCCCATGAAGCTTGAAGATCATAGAATAATATTCTACACTTATCAACTTCTCGTTCTAAAACCCCTAAACCATGGCTTAGTTTTTCGCATCGTTGATCTACAACCTTCCTCTATTCCCTCTTCTTTGGTGAATGCATGAAACAAATAGGGTATTAGGTGTTAAGACACCCCTTCGGCCTTAATTGCTTATGTTAGGGAGGCTACGAAACCAAACTTATCTACATTTTTATTATCATCATTTTTTATTATTATTTTTTTCAAATTATATACTATCCCTTTCCTTTAATTGTTATATTTAACAAAAGAACATAAATAATATAATAATTCAATATGCAACCCACAATCATATGTTAAAGTGTGTGTGCAAAAATTAAGGTTTTAGAATACATGTTAAATGAGTATATAAGAATAATTAAGTGATAACAATGTGAGAGAGTTTGTAAACCTGAATATTTCAAGAAGTATTATGATAGACTTTGTTATGAATATTGCAAATAACCATTGAAAAATATTTACAAAGATACATCTTAAGAGTCAATAACATTCCTCCTTACTCTGCTATCTTAGTAACAACAGTTTGCAAATGGTTTATGAAAAAGAAAATGATTAATACTTAAAAGTGTATTTTTACCAAGGTTTTATATCATCATTTTGCACTTGAAGTATTAACAATTCCTTAACTAAAGCACGTTTTATAATAATATATCTAATAATATAAAATACCTTAATTTGTGGTAAATGTTCATTTTAAATGCAGACCTATCACATAAATAAAAGGATTGATTGATGAATTTAAGAACGGAAATTGAAAGAACAAAGAGATCGCCAAATTTAGAAAAGAGATGTCGGTGCAATCCAAACCGGAATACTGTTCGGCAATTAGGTCATATCTGGAGCTATAGATCTCAGATTTAGGTCGACTTTATATGGATGGAAAGGTAAGACATAGGCCTACAACTTTTATATAGAGCCCAAGATCTAAAAAGGTCATTTTCAAGTCCAAATTATAGCAACAACAAAGAAGTCCAAATATATCTTCCAGCCCGAGCATTGTTCTGTGTTTGACCCATATCTAGAGTTCTAGAAGTCCAAATGACCTAGATGTTTTACACAAGAAAGCTGAGACAATTTCCTACAATTTTTATGTTTTCGAGTAGCTCCAATTTTGACGTTATCAATGACGTTTTGGGCAGACAAGAGAAGATAAGGATTGTTACCAAGTTAAGAGTTGGGCACCCACTCATCAATTAGTCATCAAATCAATAGTTCCCAATTTTGGCTTATAAAAGGAGGTATTTGCCATGCATTTAGGGATCTTGGTTTCCAGATCAAGATCATGTTGTTGCTTTCTCTCTTTGTATTTTTTGTAATGTTTATGCTTTGCTTTCAATAATATCAAGTTTATGCCTTTCGTTTCCTTTCATTCACTTAGTTAACTTTTATCTTATTTATGTTCTTATTTTGTTTATTTATTTTTCTTTTTTTTATTATGTCTGGCTAAGTTTATTATGTTAAGGTGAAAAGGTTACACTAATGGTGTAAGAATAAGTATAGTGTAAACTTAAGATGGACTTTAATGTTTGATACTAACATGTTTTGTATTTGTTATCTTGTTCACTCTTTAATACTTTGCTTGTTAAATGACTAATCTTGATTTATGTTGTATAACACTTGGTCCAACAAATGCTTGGCACTTTCATAGCCCATACTGTATGGTATAACCGACACTTGAGCTATGAAAGGAACTTGATTTGTTGTTAACATAAGTTATAATCATGAATGCTTCACGAGATTTACAAGTATTAGCATTAATCGAATAAGATGACTAATGTAATCATGTTAACAATCTGTAATCTGATTGGAACCTCCTTTGTGTGTGGTTTCCAATTGAATAATAAGAGTTTATACTATACTTGTTTGACATACCATTAGTGGAACCTCTAACCTTGACATTTGTTATTATCATTGTTTAATCCTTACATTAATATTCCATCTTAAAGTTCTTATCATCTTCTTCTTCTTCTCCTTCTTTTTCTTTATTATTATTATTATTATTATTATTATTGTTACTACTACTACTACTACTACTACTATTATTGTTATTGTTGTTGTTGTTGTTGTTGTTGTTGTTGTTATTGTATTATTGTTATTTATAATTTATACAATTAAACTCCTTGTGGTTCGACCCGGACTTGCTGGGTTATTTATTACTTCGACACTCCTGCACTTGGGAGAAGATATTATTCTTTTCGTCGTGTCAAAAAACATAGTTTTTTTTTTAATATCAACTACTATCCTCTCATCCTAACCAAAACGAGACATTGTTTTCAATGTTCTAAGGTAGAAAGACTACTGACATTACCTAAAACAACGACTACTGACAAACCTGAAATACACTTAAACAAATATAAGAAACAACAAAACACAAATATTATACTATTAATAAAACCAAAAAACAAAAGTTTTTACAAACTAAAACTCAAATCATAGTTGTGATTGTGGCTCATATCTTTTCTTGGTTTTATGTCCAAGAACGGCTTAAACGCCCTCTATGAGTCGGGGATAAGTTTCCCATCCAGTTTTCTTAAAAACTTGCAAACATGGTCTGTTTTAGTTAGATTCCCAAGACTAAGTCGATCATGTTCTTTATGAAAATTAGGTCATAAATCATGAATTGCACGATGCACATCTTCACTAGGATGATTCTCAAGAGTCAATAGAAGATTATCTAAAGACTCCTTACTCAAGCCATCCTTAATAAATTGTATTTTATCTTCATGGTTTATAGATACCATTCCTAAAGAACGATATTGTGAATTACAAGTCTATCTGGCACATCGATGTACTTTCAGTAGTTTTGCACGATGTTTCTTCGCAAAATTGCTTTTACTTGTCCCAAGCATGTATGAAATAAAAGAATTGGAAAACTCACTTGATAATCAAACTTTTGCTTCAATTAGCTAGCAAAATCTCTTCAGGAATTCCATGGTTCATTAACAATCTCAATTTTACACAAAGCAGGAAAATACTTTTTTAATTTTTCAAGAGTGGTGTGCATTTTCTAAGATGAGAAGTGGAAAAGAGATTCAAAGAAAAGAGAAGGAGCAAGAAATTAAACAAATATATACACAGTTATCAGTTATCATGGGAAATTGAAAGAATCGACTTAAGAGTCATGGAGTACCGTTATCCACCATTTAATCGGGGTGATAGAGACTAGTAAACCAAGGGTTATAAACAAAAAAAAAAACAAAATAATCAACCTTTATCTACAGGATTATTCAAACCAGTGGATTCATTTTCACTAGGAAAATTATCAAAGTAAGCTTTCAAATGATGTCCATTTACCTTAAAAATATTGTCCTTCGTTTTATTCTCAATATCAAAGGCCCTATAAGGATACACATGATTCTCAATAAATGGACTGATCCATCTTAATCTTAGCTCTCTGTGGAATAAATGGAGTCAAGAATTTTAAAATAAAACTTTTTAACCAATATCAACTTTTTGATAATTTTCACAAGTTTTGCATAATATATGCGTATCCTTGAACATCTTGAAAATGGTGATTTGTCTTTTGAAAGAGTTTGTTCTATGAGAAAGGAAAAACTTCTTTAAAAATTATTGTTACATTTCATCCCAAGCACGAATGGATCCTAGTCTCAAATTTTATAGCCATGTTTTAGCTTTTATCTTTTAATGAAAAAGGAAAAAGCTTTAATCTGATTGTGTTCATGCTAATATTTGAGTCATTATAAGTGTTACAGACCCCCTCATATTCCCTTAAATGCAAGTATGGATTTTCCAAATCTAAGCCATGAAAAGGAGGTAAAAGTTGAATAATATTGGTTTAAAATTAAAATGAAATGCATCAGGAGGGAAAACTATGCATGATGGTGTACTTATTCTTGATTCTTGTAATCTCTAAGTGTTCTAACACGGTTATTCTCATTATGAAGTGACTGGTTATCTTCTTCAGCCATATTTTTTGAAAATGATGAGGAAACCCTACTAAGTCTACCACTTAATGTACGTGACCATACTCTTATGCACATGTAGGAATAGAATAAAAAGAAAACGAAAACAAAATAAGAAGAAACAAGAGAAAAGAAACAAAGTTATATACAAGAAAAGTGAAAAAAGAAAATAAAATAAATATTATAATTTGTACAAGAATTTACCTCCCCGATAACGGCGCCAAAAACTTAACATAACCAAAAGATTAATGTCTTCTCCCAAGTGCAGGAGTGTCAAAGTAATAAATAACCCGGCAAGACCAGGGTCAAACCACATAGAGGTTAATTGTATAAATTATAGAATACAATAACAACAAAAAAAGTAACAATAATAGTAGTAGTAGTAATAGTAACAGTAGCAGTAATAATAATAATAATAATAATATAGAAGAAGAAGAAGAAGAAGAAGAAGAAGAAGAACATAGTTTTAAGATGGAAGATTAATGTAAGGATTAAACAATGATAACAACAAATATTAAGGTTAGAGGATTCACTAATGGTATGTCAAACAAGTATAGTAACTCTTGTTATTTAATTGGAAACCACACACAAAAGAGGTTCCAATCAGATTATAAATTGTCAACATGATTACATTAGTTATCTTAATTAATTAGTGTTAATACTTGTAAATCTTATCAAACATTCATGATTATAACTTATGTTAATAACAAATCAAGTTCCTTTCATAGCTCAGGTGTCAGTTATACCATACAATATGGGCTATGAAAGTGCCAAGGATTTGTTGTATCAAATGTTATACAACATAAATCTAGATTAACCATTTAACAAACAAAGTATTAAAAGTGAACAAGATAACAAATACAAAAAATGTTAATATCAAACATTAAGGTCCATGCTAAATTTACACTATACGTATTCTTACACCATTAGTGTAATTTTTTCACCATGACATAATAAACTTAGCAAAATATATTGAAAGAAACAAACATAAATAAACAAAATAAGAACATAAATAAGATAAAAGTTAACTAAGTAAAGGAAAGGAAATGAAAAGCATAAACTTGATATGATTGAAAGCAAAGCATAAACATTACAAAAAATATAAAGAGAGAAAGCAAAAGCATTATCTTGATCTGGAAACCAAGATGCCTAAATTCATGGTAAATGCCTCCTTTTATAGGCCAAAATTAGAAAATATTGATATGTGACACGACTAAAAGATTGATGTCTTCTCCCAAGTGCAGGAGTGTCGAAGTAATAAATAACCCGGCAAGACCGGGGTCGAACCACAAGGAGGTTATGATGCGGATCAGCCTAACACCAAGCATAATCATGCCAACAACCCATTGGAGGTGCCAATTGGGCCAATCACAAGAGCTAGGGCTAAGAAGCTTAAAGAAGCATTGAATGGGCTTGTTCAGAATATATGGAACAAAATGGACCTAGAGAGGCTTGGAACATTTAAGGAGCATGAAGAACAGCCTTTAATTCATTTAGTTCAGGTCCAAGAAGAGCCCAATTCATGTGGAACAAGGGGTTGATGTGTCCGGCCCAATACCAGCCTTGTTAGGCTTGTCTTTTCTAATACTACAAGGATAAAGAGTCAGCAATTTATTCTCCTAACTAAGTAAGGAAGTTGGCCAAATCTTATTCCTATAGAGGGGAGGACTATTTAATGCTTTTCCTCACTTAGGAAGGAAAGTAATTAAATCAGCAACAAAGGAGGAAATTTGTTTTCTTATTTGTCCAAGTTAAACAAGGAATTCCAAGCTAATCAAGGACATCAAAGGGGGCAACAACACAAATTTTCCAAATCAGATTTTTCCAATTTTGTTTAGGATTTGTTAAGGGTGACAAATCTGATTCTAGCTTATTTAGGATGGTATTTTCGGATTTTTAGTATTTTTAGTATTTTCTTCTTAGTTTTTGGGTTATTATTACTTATTTGGGTCAATTGTAAGTGGGCTACATATAAGTCCACCTAAGGGAGGTCCATTAGGGTTTCTTTAAGTTCAAATTCAGTATAAATAAAGGCATAACCCAAACATGTAAAGGTTACGCAATTTTCAGATTAATAAAACTTCTTTGCTGCACTTATTGTGTGTTGGTGGGATAATCTCCCTTCCTTGGTTCTCTAAAGAACTGAAAACGACTTATCGAAGAACAACTGACTTCGTGGCGTCATCCTTATACTTCTCGTTCGCGAATCAATATTCGTTGGGTGGGGGTTTCTGTTTTCAATAGTGCTGGTGCCTAGGTACAAGTTATCTTTGTGTCACACTCCTATCAAACCTGATTTACTTGGCTTTCCGGGAATTGGCATCTTTGCGTGTGGGTTGCGTGACCATGTGATCACGAGGTTCGCATCATTTGGTATCAGAGCTTGGCTCCATTAATCAGGTTCGCATCAGGTTATTTGTACAAATTATAAATAACAATAATACAACAACAATAACAATAACAATAACAACAACAATAATAATAATAATAACAAGAATAATAATAATAATAATAATAATAATAATAATACTAGTAGTAGTAGTAGTAGTAGTAGTAGTAGTAGTAATAATTGTAGTAGTAGTAATAATAATAATAATAAAGAAAGAGAAGAAGAAGAAGATGATGAGAACTTGGATATTACTGTTAGGTTGATGTCCTCGGAATGTCAGACCAGGCTATTCATGTTTCTGTCACTATATTAGCTACCAATATCTGTTTCAATGCTTCAATTATATACGGAGACAATAACGCTTCCTTACGTGAGTCGCAGTGATGGATGGGAGTCCAGCCCATGGATTCTTATGGGCGACTTTAATGCTATCCGCTACCAATCAGATAGGTTAGGAGGGTCTACTTCATGGGCTGGTCATATGGACAAATTGGAAACATGTATTCAAGAGGCGAAAGTGGATGATCTTCGATATTCAGGCCTGCATTATACTTGGTCGAATCAATGTCTTGAGAATCTGATTATGCGGAAACTAGATAGAGTGCTTGTCAATGAGAAATAGAATCTGAACTTCCCCTTTTCAGAAGCGAGATTTTTGCCATCGGTTATGTCAGACCATTCTCCTATGGTGGTAAAGGTTACTGGTGATTATCAGAATATAAAGAAACCATTCAGATTCTTTGATATGTGGATGGACCATGACGAGTTCATGCCCTTGGTGAGGAAAGTATGGGAACACAATTCAGGGGGTTGTCCAATGTATCAGCTGTGTTGCAAGCTAAGAAAACTAAAACGGGAATTGAAACTTTTCAATATGACTCACTTCTCCAACATTTCAGATAGAGTCAAAGATGCGAAAGATGAAATGGATAAGGCTCAACAGGCTCTCCATACAGCACATGGGAATCCAACTTTGTGCATGCGAGAAAGGGATGCTGTACGTAACTACGCTTCTATCGTCAAGGCCGAAGAGAGTTTTTTCAAACAAAAGTCAAGGATACAGTGGCTTAGCTTGGGGGATCAGAATACTGGCTACTTTCACAAATCAGTAAATGGAAGACAGCATAGAAATAAACTTCTTTCACTTACAAAGGAGGATGGAGAGGTTGTCGAAGGACATGAGGCAGTTAAATCAGAAGTCATTGCGTACTTCCAGCGTGTGTTAAGAGTGGAACAGATGCCTAGGGTTCTGAATGAGGAAGAGATGGAATCGGCAATTAACTTGAAACTGTCTTCAACGCAACAACATGTATTAGCACAAGATGTAACAAGGGAGGAGATTAAGCATGCTATGTTTAGTTTGAAGAACAACAAAGCCCCTGGTCCGGATGGATTTAACGCAGGTTTCTTCAAAAGAATGTGGCACATAGTTGGGGAGGATGTAATCAATGCTGTTAGCTCCTTCTTTCAGACTCGGAGAATGCTTAAAGAAATGAATGCTACATCAATTTCCCTTATTCCTAAAGTTGCCAATCCTACGAGGTTGACAGATTTTCGTCCTATATCTTGCTGCAATACCGTGTACAAATGCATCGCTAAGATTCTAGCTGGGAGAATCACAGCTGTTTTGCCATCCTTAGTAGGTCCGTATCAGACTGCTTTTATCTCTGGACGGAGAATCAGCGACAACATTCTTTTGTCTCAGGAACTAATGAAAGGCTATCATAAATCTACGGGACCTGCCCGTTGTGCTATGAAAGTAGATCTGATGAAGGCTTATGACTCGGTTCGGTGGGATTTCGTTGACGCTATGTTAAGAAAAATGGGATTCCCTAGAACAGTCATTGATTGGATTATGGTTTGTGTTACATCATGTCAATTCTCTATCAACGTCAATGGTGAGCTTGCAGGTTATTTTCAAGGGGGGAGAGGGCTTCGACAAGGGGATCCACTTTCTCCATATTTGTTTGTCCTATGTATGGAAATCCTTTCGGGGCTATTCTGCAAGATGAGTGCCAACCAAAACTTCAAGTTCCACTGGAGATGCAAGAAGGACAACATTTCTCATCTTTGTTTTGCTGACGACTTGATGATTTTTAGCAAAGGAGATGTAAACTCAATTCGTATGATCAAAACTGTGCTCACAAAGTTTCAAGATCTATCAGGTCTGTATCCAAATCCAAATAAAAGTGACATCTTCTTAAGCGGTGTGTTAAATGCTGAGAGGGAAGAGATTATTCATGTTCTTGGGTTTGCAGAGGGGGAGCTCCCTATGAAATATTTGGGAGTGCCTCTTATCTCGTCCAGACTAAAGGCTGTTTATTGTAAGGGTCTCGTGGATCGAATCACCTCTAAAGTTCGACATTGGACTTGTAGAACACTCTCGTATGCAGGACGAGTACAACTGATTAATTCAGTTTTATTTTCCATCCAAGTCTATTGGGCATCTCTCTTCCTCTTACCTGGGCAAGTCATAAAAAGTGTGGAGCAAATTATGAGATCCTTTCTTTGGTCAGGTTCAGATATGAGAACTACTGGGGCTAAAGTGGCTTGGGATCAGGTATGTCTTCCAAAAAAGGAGGGGGGGCTAGGAATAAAGAGGATAACAGAATGGAACAAGATTGCTTTGTTGAAACACATTTGGAACCTGTGCAATGACTCAGATGGCTCAATCTGGTCTACTTGGATCAGATGTAATCTGTTGCGAGGTAGGAATTTCTGGACAATCAAGACGCCACAGAATTGCTCTTGGGCATGGAGAAAGATTCTAAAGCTCAGATCCTTAGCATGGCCGAAGATGAAGTACATCATAGGGGATGGCAGGACAACTTCTCTATGGTTTGACAATTGGCATCCTCACAGCCCGCTCGCAGATTCTTACGGCGACAGATTCATCTATGATTCAGGTATGGAAAAGAACGCGAAGGTGAATATGCTGATTCATAACTCAGAATGGAAAATTCCTACCACTCACGCTATTGGATGGCACCCCATTGTAGAAGCTATTCCTTCCAATTCTAATCCTATGATAGGGCAAAATGATGAGATTGTTTGGCTGGATTCACCAAATCACAGATTCTCGATCAAAATAGCTTGGGAACAACTAAGATTTCATCATACGATGGTCGAATGGCATGACATTGTGTGGTTCAAGAATGCTGTTCCAAGACATTCGTTTCTTCTATGGGTGGCTGTCCAACAGAAACTCACAACTCAAGATAGACTTCATCGATTTGGTATACATGGTCCCAATAGATGCTCACTCTGTCTCCGCAACTACGAAGATCACAACCACTTGTTCTTTGAATGCTCCTATACTAAAGCGATCTGGTGGGATGTTTGTGACAGATGCAACATTCCAAGAATGACAAAAGGATGGGATGAATGGATTCGATGGGCCACTGTCACTTGGCATGGCAAAAGTTTTGTCAATTTTTCTCGTAAACTCAGTTTTGCAGCTACAGTGTATCATATCTGGCAAGAAAGGAATGCAAGGACCTTTGCTGGAATATCTAGAACTCAGAATTTGGTCTTTCATCAAATTGAATGTATCATCCGTGATAAGCTTGATTTGATGAGGAACGTTCTACCAACAGATGAAAATAAAAGAATCCAACGAGCATGGAGGGTTAATAACATAGATTCTTCATTTGATATTTAGCTGGTTGTATTGGTTTCCCTAACGAATCAAGTTAGGTCTTGAGTTTTCAGTTCGGTGGCTAGCATGTAGCCATCTGTTGTTTTACGTTTCTGTTCTCATTGTAAATCTGGGGTATGCCCCTTATAATCTTTGTATCGTTTTCCTTTAATAAATACGTCAACTTACCAAAAAAAAAAAAAGCAAGCTGAATCGAAGACATGCTAAATGGGTGGAGTTTATGGAGTCATTTCCTTATGTCATAAAGTACAAGAAAGGGCAAGTTAATGTGGTTGCTGATGCTCTTTCTAGGAGGTATGCACTGATCTCTATGTTGAATGCAAGGCTGATGGGTTTTGAACAAGTGAAGGATCAATACGCTAATGATTCCTACTTTGCTAATGTGGTTACCGAATGTGCAAAGGGAGCTTGTGATGGGTTCTTTATGCATGAAGGTTACTTGTTCAAAATGGGCAGAATGTGTATTCCTTCAGGTTCATTACGGGAGTTGCTTGTGCGAGAGGCTCATGGTGGTGGTCTTAGTGGTCATTTTGGGGAGAAGAAGACTTATGAGTTGCTGAAAGAACATTTCTTTTGGCCTAGCATGTTACGGGATGTGCACAAGGTGATTGAGAGATGTGCTATTTGCAAGAAAGCTAAGGGTAAAGAGAATGCATATGGGCTGTATATGCCGTTGCCTATTCCAGAGCAACCGTGGATGGATGTTAGCATGGACTTTGTACTGGGGTTACCGAGAACACAGCGTGGAAAGGATTCAATAATGGTTGTGGTTGATCGATTCTCCAAAATGTCCCATTTCATTCCTTGCAACAAAACTGACGATGCTGTACATGTAGCTGATTTGTTCTTTCAAGAGATTGTTCGTTTGCATGGAGTTCCTAAAAGCATTGTCTCTGATCGTGATACAAAGTTCTTAAGCTACTTTTGGAAGACTCTTTGGAGGAAGCTAGGAACGAAGTTACTTTTCAGTACGGCATGTCATCCACAAGCACTTTTAAGTACTAATCAATATGATAACTAATTGATAAGTGGCTGGCCAACTCTTGACTTGGTGACAATCCTTATCTTCTCTTGTCTGCCCAAAATGTCATTGATAACGTCAGAATTGAAACCCTTTGAAAACATGAAAGTTGTAGAAAATTGTATCAGCATTCTAGGAAAAAAGATGGAGGTCATTTAGACTACTAGATATAGGCAAACACTGAACAATGTTTGGGCTGTACGACAGATTCAGACTTCTTTGTTGTTTCTATAATTTGGACTTGAAAATGGCCTTTTTAAAACCAGATCTCCACATGAAAGTTGTAGACCTATGTCTTACCTTTTTATCCTTATAAAGTAGACCTAAATCCAAGATCTAAAGCTCTAGATATGACCCAATTACATAATAGTGTTCCGGTTTGGACTGCACCGATATCTCTTTCTAAGTTTGGTCATCTCTTTGTCCTTTCAATTTCAATGCTTAAACTCATCAATCAATCCTTTCATTTATGCGACATGCCTATATTTAAAATAAACATTTACCATAAATTAAAGGTATCTTATATTATTAGATATGTTATAATAAAACATGCTTTAGTTAAGGAGTTATTGATACTTCAAGTGTAAAATGATAATATAAAACCTTGATAAAAATACACTTTTAAGTACTAATTATCTTGAAAAGTTGAAATAGGTCTGATAGGAGTGTGACTTAATGGAAACTTGCCCCAAGGCACCAACACTATTGTAGAGTAAAATGACACCACGAAACTAGTTAATCTTCGATAAGTCAGATTCAATTCGTTCAAGAACTGAAGAATGCAAGAATTACTCTCACACATTAAAATTAAAAAAATTAGAAGTAATTATCATCAAAGCTACTGAAATTGTGGCTTACATGAGTTTAAATAGTTCTTAAAAAATTAACCCTAATGGACCCCTTATGTGGACTTATATAAGCTCCACTCAAAAACTAACGCAAAACCCTACATTAAAAAGCCTATAATTGGATCCAAACAAGTTTTCGATCCTAGCTCAAAGCAAAGTTTTAATTAAGCCAACTACTAAAAAAAGAAAATAATAAAAATAACTAATATGTAATTAAACACCACTTGCCCTTCTTTCCTTATGTAACTAGGATGAATAAAATATCCTTATAAGAAAATGATTTTGAAACATTAATGAATCCTTTACAAACTTGGAGATTATATTGCAGCTCATTAAAGATCCTTGTGGAACTAGAAAATTCCCAAAACCAGCTATCACATCCTTGTAGGAAAAGAATCCCAACCAGATATTAAGTCCATGGTTAGTACTTAAAACTGCATTTTTATCAAGGTTTTATATCATCATTTTGCACTTGAAGTATGAATAACTCAACTAAAGCATGTTTTATAATAAAGTGTCTAATAATATAAGATACCTTTAATTTGTGGTAAATTTTTATTTTAAATACAGGCCTATCACATAAATGAAAGGCGTGATTGATGAATTTAAGAACTGAAATTGAAAGGACAAAGAGATGGCCAAACTTGGAAAAGAGATGTCATGCAGTCCACACCGGAACACTGTTCGGTCATTGAGTCATATCTAGAGCTATAGATCTCAGATTTAGGTCCAATTTATATGGATGGAAAGGTAAGACCTAGGCCTACAACTTTCATATGGAGCCCAAGATCTAAAAAGGTCATTTTCAAGTCCAAATTGGAGCAACAACAAAGAAGTCCGAAGCTGTTTCCAACCCGAGCACTGTTCAGTATTTTGGCCATATCTAGAGTTCTAGAAGTCAAAAGGAGCTGAAGTTTTTACACAAGAAAACTGAGACAATTGCCTACAACTTTCATGTTTCAAGTGGCTCCAATTTTGACGTTATCAATGACGTTTTGGGCAGACAAGAGAAGATAAGGATTGTCACCAAGTCAAGAGTTGGCCACCCACTCATCAATTAGTCATCAAATCAATAGTTCCTAATTTTTGCCTATAAAAGGAGGCATTTGCCATGTATTTAGGCATCTTGGTTTCCAGATCAAGATCATGCTCTTGCTTTCTCTCTTTGTATTTTTTGTAATGTTTATGCTTTTTGTTTTTTGGTAAGTTGACGTATATATTAAAGGAAAACGATACAAAGATTATCAGGGGCATACCCCAGATTTACAATGAGAACAGAAATGTAAAACAGATGGCTACAGGCTAGCCACCGAACAGAAAACTCAAGACCTAACTTGATTAGTTAGGGAAACCAATACAACCAGCTAAATATCAAATGAAGAATCTATAAAGAAGAACACAACACAATTTCAGTAAAAATTCGTATACAAATCTAATGCTAACTTTGGACAGCAATTTAGACCCTCCTAGAAGCTTTTTTTTTGGATCCTTTTATTTTCTTCTGTTGGTAGGACGTTCCTCATCAAATCAAGCTTATCACGGATGATACATTCGATATGATGAAAGACCAAATTCTGAGTTCTAGATATTCCAGCAAAGGTCCTTGCATTCCTTTCTTGCCAGATGTGATACACTGTAGCTGCAAAACTGAGTTTACGAGAAAAATTGATGAAACTTTTGCCATGCCAAGTGACAGTAGCCCATCGAATCCATTCATCCCATCCTTTTGTCATTCTTGGAATGTTGCATCTGTCACAAACATCCCACCAGATCGCTTTAGTATAGGAGCATTCAAAAAACAAGTGGTTGTGATCTTTGTTATTGCGGAGACAGAGTGAGCATCTATTGGGACCATGTCCTTTTGGGGTGAGGCAATGAAGACTGCAGTTGCGATGATCAACCTTTCTCCATCAGTTCCTCTTGAATTTGATGTTCCAGATAGAGTTTGGAAAGGAAAGGATATCTCTTATTGATGTGCATCATGGAAATGATAATCCATCTCGTAAAGGTAAATCAAATATGCAAGAGGATTCAGATGGTCCAATGACAAGAGCGAGAGCGAAACAACTACAAAGGACCTTGACGAGTCAGATTGGAATGATTGAAGCTGCGTCAGAGTTAAAATTTGGCAATCAGTTTCAAATTGGTTCAAGGGTGCTTATTTGCCTACAATTGGAGCTTAAAGATGGGAAGAGCCCTTAATGATTCTTTTGATGCTGGACTACTTGAATTTGGGTTGATAATGCAAATAAGTTAAGAAATTGATGCTGTTTACGTCAGAACAGTAGATAAATTTGAACCCGAATTTGAAGTCATCCATTGCATGTGAAAACAAGACTAATCTAGGTGGATTTCAAGTTCAGAACGTGATCTTTCCAGATTGTCCAACCATGATTGCATTGGACTTTTGTGCAAGAAGTTATAGCCATTTTAAATTCGGTCTGTTTATGTTTCAATTAAAGTCAGAAAATGTGTGCTAGTGTAATTTGTCTGGTTACTTTGTCAAAGTCCAAGTTTTGGGCTTGATTTCTGTCATGTTGAATTTTCCTAAGTGTGGAGGGATGTTCCATTATAAATATGGCATCAGAATATGTAATAAACAACTTTTGGCCAATATTTGAACTTAATTCCGAGAATTAAGAGTTATTCTTCCAAATTGATTTGTGAAGAACCCTACCTGACTTATCACTCTTCAATCACAAAGAGTGTGGCGTCAAAATCCTAGATTGATCTTTGTGGCGTCCAGATCGACTTATCAAAGTATCACTCTAGTTTATCCTCCATTTTATTTACCTTAAAAATACTATAATCTAGTCTAAACACCAAAAGAAAGACAATACAACCAGACCCATCCTTCATCCATTTTCGTCAGATTCATTGTTGCCGATTTTTGAATTATTCACGGCACAACACTTATGCACACTTAAGAGTATTTGGATGCAGGGCATTTGTACATGTTCCTAGAGATGAAAGGTCTAAGCTTGACAGCAAGACAAAGCAGTGCATTTTCTTAGGCTCTGAAGATGATGAGTTTGGCTATAAGTTGTGGGATCCAAAGGAGAAGAAAATTGTAAGAAGTAGAGATGTTATCTTCTTTGAAGATCAAACCATTGAAGACTTTGAACAGAAAGAGAAACCAGAGTCTACTGTTTTTATTCCAACTAATTCAAATCCAAGACCTGCTCCACAATTACCTTTGATGCCTGCTAATCATGGGGGAGACTTGCAAAATGATGATAATGGTGGTTCTCTTATTGAGCCATTAGTTGGTGATCCTGAAGCAGCTAATAATGATGTTGATGTTATTCCTGAACAGGTTATGCAGGAAGCTCTAGATGAGCCACAATTAAGAAGGTCAACTAGACCTCGCCAACCTTCCACCAGATATTCTCCTGATGAGTATGTGTTGGTCACTGATGGGGGAGAGCCGGAATGCTTTGATGAAGCTATGTCACATGAGAAGAAAAGTGAGTGGTTGAAAGCAATGCAAGAAGAGATGAAATCCTTGCATGAAAACCATACCTTTGAGTTAGTGAAGCTTCCTAAAGGTAAGAGAGCACTCAAGAACAAATGGGTGTTCAGGTTGAAAATTGATGAACATTGCTCACATCCAAGGTACAAGGCAAGATTGGTTATGAAAGGCTTCGGTCAGAAGAAGGGTATTGATTTTGAAGAAATCTTTTCACCACTGGTCAAGATGTCTTCAATCCGAGTTGTGCTTGCCTTAGCTGCTAGTTTGAATCTTGAAGTAGAACAACTTGATGTGAAAACTACCTTTCTCCATGGTGATTTGGATGAGGAGATCTACATGGAGCAGCCTAAAGGGTTTGAAGCAAAAGGTAAATAGCAGCTAGTTTGTAAGTTGAAAAAGAGCTTATATGGGTTAAAGCAAGCTTTAAGACAATGGTATACGAAGTTTGATTCTTTTATGGTGGATTATGGTTATGACAGGACCACTTCTGATCATTGTGTATTTATGAAAAGGTTTCCAGATGGAAACTTTATTATTCTCCTGTTGTATGTGGATGATATGTTGATTGTTGGTCATGATGCTAAGAAGATTCAGATGTTAAAGGAAGAGTTGAGCAAGTCTTTTGCAATGAAAGACTTGGGACCAGCAAAACAGATTCTTGGTATGAAGATCACACGTGATAGGAAGAAGGGAAAACTTTGGCTATCTCAGGAGAGATATGTTCAAAAGGTACTTGAGAGATTCAACATGAGCAACTCCAAACCTATTTGTTCTCCACTTGCAAGCCACTTTCAACTAAGTTCTGAGCAGTGTCCTTCAAGTGATGAAGAAAAAGATGAGATGTAAAAGGTTCCTTATGCATCCGCAGTTGGTAGCTTGATGTATGCCATGGTTTGCACAAGGCCGGATATAACTCATGCAGTTGGTGTGGTTAGTCGGTTCCTCTCCAATCCTGGTAAAGAACACTGGTCAGCAGTGAAATGGATACTCAGGTATCCGGTTCCTCTCTAATCCTGGTAAAGAACACTGGTCAGCAGTGAAATGGATACTCAGGTATCTCAAAGGTATTTCTAGTTTCAACTTATGTTTTGGTAATGATAAACCTGTGTTGGATGGATACACAGATGCAGATATGGCTGGTGATGTTGATTCTAGAAAGTCCACATCAAGATACTTGATGAAATTTGCAGGGGGAGCAGTCTCATGGCAATTAAGGTTGCAAAAATATGTTGCATTATTCACTACAAAGGCCGAATATATTGCTCTTACTGAAGGGGGCAAAGAGTTGTTATGGATGAAGATGTTTTTACATGAACTTGGCCTAGTTTAAGAGAACTTTGTGTTGTACTGTGATAGTCAAACTGCAATCCATCTTAGTAAGCATCCTACTTTTCACTCTCGATCAAAGCACATTGAAGTTAGATATCAATGGATTCGAGATGTTATGGAGATGAAGTCATTCATTGTTGAGAAGATCCATACTGATGACAAATCTTAGTTGTTCCCAAGTTACTTTTGATCGAGAATCTGTGATTTGGTGAATCCAGCCAAACAATCTCATCTAAGATTTCATCATCCGATGGTCGAATGGCATGACATTGTGTGGTTCAAGAATGCTGTTCCAAGACATTCGTTTCTTCTATGGGTGGCTGTCCAACAGAAACTCACAACTCAAGATAGACTTTATCGGTTTGGTATATATGGTCCCAATATATGCTCACTCTATCTCCGCAACAACGAAGATCACAACCACTTGTTCTTTGAATGCTCCTATACTAAAGCGATCTGGTGGGATGTTTGTGACATATGCAACATTCCAAGAATGAAAAAAGGATGGGATGAATGGATTTGATCGGCCACTATCACTTGGCATGGCAAAAGTTTCCTTAATTTTTCTCGTAAACTCAGTTTTGCAGCTGCAGTGTCTCATATCTGGCAAGAAAGGAATGCAAGGACCTTTGCTGGATATCTAGAACTCAGAATTTTGGTCTTTCATCAAATTGAATGTATCATCCGTGATAAGCTTGATTTGATGAGGAACGTTCTACCAACAGATGAAAATAAAAGAATCCAACGAGCATGGAGGGTTAATAACATAGATTCTTCATTTGATATTTAGCTGGTTGTATTGGTTTCCCTAACGAATCAAGTTAGGTCTTGAGTTTTCAGTTCGGTGGCTAGCATGTAGCCATCTGTTGTTTTACGTTTCTGTTCTCATTGTAAATCTGGGGTATGCCCCTTATAATCTTTGTATCGTTTTCCTTTAAAATATACGTAAACTTACCAAAAAAAAAAAA
>NW_011500765.1:47523-50253 GCF_000495115.2 Populus euphratica
CTTTTGTAGCTCGGATGAATAAGGAATCCTTGTAAGAAAAGGATTCTGAAATAATTATGAATTCTTGCCACTTGGAAACTATATTGCGGCCCATTAAACATCCTTGTAGAAGTAGTATATTTCCAAAATAAGCTGCCACATCCCTTTAGGAAAAGAATCCTAGCCAAATAGGAAGTCCACAAGTCAAAAGGAAGTAAATAACAAAATCCGTACAGCCTCTGGTGACCCGTATTGAGATACCTTCCCGAACTCCGATTGACCTGACATTTTAACCCAAGGTAACACAATATGTCAGGAGACTCCACGTAACATTTTAGCTCGATCCAACGGTCGGATTGAGAATTATGACTATTGCCGTAAAATTGGATAGTTGCGCATTTTACATCAAAATTCAAATTTGACCTTGCTTGGATCGTATCAGATGCGAACCTCGTGATCACATGGCCATGCAACCCACACGCAAAGATGCCAATTCCCGAAAAGCCAAGTAAATCAGGTTTGATAGGAGTGTGACACAAAAATAACTTGTACTTAGGCACCAGCACTATTGAAAACGGAAACCCCCACCCAACGAATATTGATTCGCAAACGAGAAGTATAAGAATGATGCCACAAAGCTAGTTGTTCTTCGATAAGTCATTTTTAGTTCTTTAAAGAACCAAGAAAGGGAGATTATCCCACCAACACACAACTAGTGCAGCAAAGAAGTTTATTGATTTGAAAATTGCGTAACCTTACATGTTTGGTTATGCCTTTATTTATACTGAGTTTAGACTTAAAGAAACCATAATGTACCCCTCTTAGATGGACTTATATGAAGTCAGTTACAATTGAATCAAATAAGTAATAATAACCCAAAAAATAAGAAGAAAATAATAAAAAAAACTAAAAATCCAAAAATTACCATCCTAAATAATCTAAAATCATATTTGTCACCCTTAAGAAGTCCTAAACAAGTTAGAAAAATATGATTTGAAAAATTTGTGTTGCTGCCCCTTTTATGTCTTTGATTAGCTTCGATTTTCTTGTTTAACTTGGACAAATAAGAAAATAAATTTCTTTCTTTGTTGCTTATTTAGTTACTTTCCTTCATAAGTTTGGAAAAACATTGAGTAGTCCTCCTCTCTTTAGGAATAAGATATGACCAACTTTCTTACTTAATTAGGAGAATAAATTGTTGACTCTTTATCCTTGTAGTATTAGAAGAAAAAAAAAGCCTAACAAGGCTGGTATTGGGCCGGACACATCAACTCTTTGTTCCACATGAATTAGGGTATTCTTGGACCTGAATTAAATGAATTAAAGGCTGTCCTTCATGCTCCTTAAATATTCCAAACCCCTCTAGGTCCATTTTGCTCCATATGTTTTGAACAAGCTCATTCAATGCTTCTTTAAGCTTCTTTGCCCTAGCTCTTGTGATTGGCCCAAATGGCACCTCTAATGGGTCGTTGGCATGATTACGCTTATTGTTGGACTGATCCACATCAGTAGATGTGAACCATAATCACAACTACATATACATACACATGTTTTAAAAAAAACATATAATAATACAAGAGAGAGAGAGAGAGACTCCAACTAGCCTACTATAGGTGTTATGATTGGATGTTTACTTTCTCATCTGTAAATTCTTCTCTTCCTTCCCTTCATTTTTACTTAACCCATATGTTCAACAGATATAAAAGTGTACAAAAATAGCAAGTTCCTCAAGTCATCATATAAGAAACTTTTCTATTTTTGATGGATCCAATCCTAAAAAGGAAATAGAGTTTTTAGAATCAACAAATCATCTTGGTGATGTACTAGCTATAAGAAAGATTCATTTAGTGTATGGGATAGGCAGCCTTGGGTAAATGAGAGGAGTGTCAATAGGCGTATTTTTAGGAGATAGTCAAGCTTTAGCAAATGGGGAGATCATTAGAAAAACAATTGGAGAGAAACTACAGGTCTCCACAATGTCTGACCAAATAAATGTAATGTTTAAACACGCTGATTCCTTCATTTCCTTACCAGTTTGGGAACATTGAAAACAATCTTTCATATTTCCTCTTGAGCCCAACTGCACATCCACCATAAACCCATATGTTTGTTAAATGTTAATGGTTTTTATGATAAGTTGTTGTCTCTTTTTTTTTATCATGCTGTGAAACAGGAATTTCTAACATCGACATGACAAATCATAATCTCTGCTCTTCCTGTTGAACAATTGATTGACCAACTACAATCTTTCATCCATATAATTAATCCTTCCACGAGTCGCATAAATTAGCCAACTAAGAAAAGCTGTAAAAAACATATATTGGATTTGAGCCTTTGCTTGTAAATCCTTTTGTCTTTTGGTTTTATTAATAACATATTATCTTGTTTTTTTATTTCTTATATTTGTCTAAGTGTATTTCATGTTTGTTGATATTCGGTATTTCAGGTGATGTCTTCTATACTCTATTTTTCTTTCTTAGAACATTGAGGACAATGTCTCATTTTGATTTGGGGGAGAGTGTAGTAATTGATATAAAATAAACTTAACTAACTGTGTTTTCTATTTCATAAATTATTTGTAGACCAAGTGCTTGAAAGAGTAGCTGGAAGAGCTTTCTATTGTTTTCTGGATGGATACTCAGGTTACAACCAAATTGAGATTTCTTTAGAAGACCAAGAAAAAACCACTTTCACTTGTCCTTTTGGTACCTATGCTTATAGAAGAATGCCTTTTGGTTTGTGTAATGCACC
>NW_011500765.1:52380-54848 GCF_000495115.2 Populus euphratica
GCTGCCAAGTTGGTTCTATTTGGTGTTGGTTTCAGTTTCGCAAAAACTGCAAGAAGGTGAGAAAAGAGGTGAGCATGTGAGGATATTAAGAGTGTTTGAGTGAAACACGAGCAATGTGAGGATAATTGTTTTTACCATTAAGCAAGTTTTGCAGGTACTATCATGTTAGATCAAAACAACATACCATCCCATCCTAGGGGAGAACTTACATTCCAAATGCAAGCCGTGATGAAAATGATGGAAAGCATGAGTTTCATGACGGGGAACGTGTGTGACATACTTTAGAAAGTGGGAAAACATGGAAACGTGGCTGGAACATGTACCCAAGACATGAGAAACATTGGGGCTGAACGGAAATCAAACAATGGTAGTAGGGCTAAAAGGCCAAGGTGGGCTGATTATGAGGATTTTGAGCCTCAATTTAATGATATTGGTGATGGTGGTTTTAAGGATGAGACCATAGGCTACAGGGAAAATTTTCAGCAGCGTAGAAACCAAAGGGATTTAATGTATTTTGAAGAGGTCCTATGGCAAAAGAAAAGGCAAATTCAAAAGGAGAGGTGGTATCAAAGGGAGAAAGATAAAGAGATTAGTGTTCTAAAAAAAGAATCCAAGAGTCTATCCTATATTCTAAGGGAGATGACGCAAGAACTTGAGGTGTTAACTGCAGCAATCAATGCCCAGCAAGCTTTAGAAAAAAAGGAGAAAAAGGACTGCAATGATGATATACAAACTAAAATAGCTGCAACTTTCATCCAAAGTTGTTGGCGACGATTGTTTGTAAAAAAAGAACTCCAAAGGCTTCAAAACGAGGCCTAGGAATTGTCCATTCAACTTATTGGTGATTCAAGGACGAATCATCTTGAAGAGAGAAGGAATGATACGATTTAGGCAAGGTTAAATTTGGATTTTGATGTGAAATGTGCAACTAACTAGTTTTATAGCAACAATCATAATTCTCAATCCAATCGTGGATTTCCCTATTTGGAAAGACATCTCAATACTGGTCAACAAAGGCTGTACTAATTTTTTTATTTACTTCCTTTTGACTTGTAGATTTCCCTATTTGGCTAGTATTCTTTTTCTAAAAGGATGTGGCAGCTTATTTGGAAATATACTAATTCTATAATGATCTTTAATGGGATGCAACATAGTTTCCAAGTATGGCAAAGATTTATAATTATTTCAGAATCTTTTTCTTACAAGGATTCCTTATTCAACCTAGCTACAAAAGGGAAGAAGACTTAAGAATAAATTCTACCTTCAAATCAGATTTCCTAGTCTATTTGGGACTTTTTAATGGTGACAAATCTGATTCTAGCATATTTAGGATGGAAATTTTCGAATTTTTATTATTTTCTTCTTAGTCTTTGGGTTATTATTACTTATTTGGGTCAATTGTAAGTGGGATTCATATAAGTCCATCTAAGGGGGGTCCATTAGGGTTTCTTTTAGTCTAGAGTCATTATAAATAGAAGCATAACTAAACATGTAGGAAAAGACAATTTAGATTAATAAAACTTCTTGTTTGTCGCACTTTGTGTGTGCGTGTTTGTGAGATAATCTCCCTTCCATGATTCTTTAAAAAACTGAAAAACTACTTATCAAAGAACAACTATCTTTAAGGCGTCATCCTTATACTTCTCGTTTGCAAATCATATTCGTTGGGTAGGGCTTTTTCATTTTCAATAGTGTTGGTGCCTAGGTACAAGTTATCTTTGTGTCATACTTCTATCAAACTTGATCACAAGGTTCGCATCAAAATCTCATGATTATGTAGTCACGCAACCCGCAATTAAGACTTGAAGTAGAATTTCGGCATGAAGCCAGTTAATTTTTGATAAGTCAGATTTAGTTTGTTTAAGAATTGAAGAATGTAAGAATCACTCTCACACGTTAAAACTAAAAAAATTCAGAAGCAATATTCATCAATTGCTGCCAAAATTTGGGTTACATGTGTTTAAATAGTTCTTAAAAACTAACGTTAATGGATCTACTCTTGTAGGCTGAACTGACCCTATACGAAACTAACAAAAATACCCTAATCTGAAAAGCACATAACCTGATACGGATCAGCCCAACACTAAACGTAATCATGCCAACATCCCATTGGAGGTTACAATTGGGCAATCACAAGAGCTAGGGCTAAGAAGCTTAAAGAAGCATTGAATGGGCTTGTTCAGAACATATGGAACAAAATGGACCTAGAGGGGCTTGGGAAATTTAAAGGGCATGAAGGACAGCCTTTAATTCATCTAGTTCAGGTCCAAGAAGAACCTAATTCTTGTGGAACAAGGGGTTGATGTGTCCGGCCCAATACCAGCCTTGTTAGGCTTGTCTTTTCTAATACTACAAGGATAAAGAGTCAGCAATTTATTCTCCTAACTGATTAGTACTTAAAAGTGCATTTTTATCATGGTTTTATATCATCATTTTGCACTTGAAGTATCAATAACTCCTTAACTAAA
>NW_011500765.1:61035-91532 GCF_000495115.2 Populus euphratica
GTTTCCAATAGTGCTGGTGCCTAGGTACAAGTTATCTTTGTGTCACACTCCTATCAAACCTGATTTACGTGGCTTTCCGGGAATTGATGTCTTTGTGTGTGGGTTGCGTAACCATGTGATCACGAGGCTTGCATCATAACCTGATACAAACAAGCCTTGAATTGTAAATAAAAACAAGGTATTAATTAAGCCCAAGCAAGCATTGGGTTGTACCTAACAAAATTAAAAGAAAGCCACTAATATTAAATCCATGTTCTATCATGAGAAGAAAAGAATAAATAAAATATTACAGAACTGATTCAAGACTTTTTTATAGCCTTTTATGCAACTCATAAATCCTAGAAAAAAAAACGAAGGTAGTCAACCCATGTTGCTTCCAAGTTGTACTAAGATTCTTATGTTTCATTTGTTGTCCTCATCTTATAGCCTACATAAGTTTGGATTGGGCCCTATTGCACAAAGATAAAATGCCCTAGAAACTCCTCTTGATACTCGAATTTTTGAATCATTCACGGCACAACACTCCTCTTGATACTCAGGCCCTATTGCACAAAGATAAAATGCCCTATAAACTCCTCTTGATACTCGAATGGACCATTCAAATTTGACTTGGTTGAAATCTTTAAAACTAATGCATTTAATACCTCTTCTAATGTCTTTATCTTGAATCAAGTCATTGAACAACTTAGAAATGTAAGGGTCTTTTCTAGTATTTCTAAGCTAGTCCATATCACAACTCATATTGTTTCTCTCTTTTAGCCATGATTTTCTTCTTCAACTTCCCACTAAAAACAAGACCTATCATAATTGGCTCCTCCATGCCAACCTCATCATCATGAGAACCTCACCCCTGTCAACCTTTTCTTTTTAACTCACTAAAAAACCAACTATCAATCAGCCTTCATTGCCTCCACAGATGCCAAAACAAATATCAACCAACACCCCCCTATTAATGATAAAACCAGTAGACCTAGCTCTCTCTTTTTACAACCTATGATTCTCTCCACTTCTCAACCACAATAATGACACCAATACACTTGATGCCTCTAACCATTTCCTTTATTCATTTGTAGTAATAACAACATTAATAACCTTTGAAAAAGAAGAGAAGATCTAGAGAGAGAGAGAGAGAGGCAGATTTAGAGAGAAGTAAAAAATTATCTTGTGTTGATTTCCTTCTTTTACAAATGGTGGTAGCTCTCACCTCCAACACATGAGAAAAATGAGAAGATATCACTCCCAATCCCTCTATTTTTTGTTGTTCCAATGGTGATAGTGCATGGAACAAGCGTTGATAGTGACGATGGCGTTGCGCTGTCACTACTCCCTTATATCTATAGCATCCCAACCGTTTCTTTGATTTAGACCTTGTCTAGAAGGTGTTGTCCAAATCTTAGGATGATTTTGGAGAAACTTATGTGATTGTAGAGTATGTGAGTGAAAAAAAAAGTGTTTTATTTGACTTTCTCTTAGCATGTGTTAAATAAATAGTAAGAACAAAAGAAAGAAAAAAGATGAAGAGATAAAAGCTTTAATTATTCATTAGTATTTGGCCAAAATTTTAAAAATATCACAAAATCATTTTTTATTAATATTTGGGATACAAATTTTACAACAAAATGCATACTTCTGGTATTAAATTAAATGAATTAATTTCAATAAATATTAAGAATTAGTTGTAAACTTTATTATTTAAGGATATAAAATTACACTGTAAAGCACAACCTTATTCTAATACAAATAGGAAATAAATGTGATGCTAAAGTTTAGGCTTTAGTTTGGTTATAATTTAACTTGACAAAGTAGAGGAGATTTTCCTTGAACTTTAGATTAGACCGATGAATGCGTAGAGTAATAATTAATTAACAATGTAGCTTACCATAGGTTAGGTGCCTTAAGAGTAATGTGTATTTTTCTTGCACTTCTAACCCTCTTACCTGGACTCTCAAAGCGCATGAGACTCCCTTAAATTATAATTTTATGATGAAATCCAAAACCCTTCTCAACCCAAAAGGCAGCTCCACCATGTAATGTTGTGCATGCCATAACACATTCTTGTCACGAACTTCTTCATGTAACTTTTTAAGTTTCTTGGCCCCTTTTTTAGCAATACTACTAAAATTTACACTAATTAGAAGAGGAATTAAGTCTAATAAACTCGATGGATTCTGTGCATACATTATTTAAAGAGGACTACAACCTGTACTTTGGTAAGTAAAATGGTTATAAGCAAGTTCAGCTCCTAGCAAAATAATTCTTCACCAAACTTCTCAAAAGAATTCCTAAACTATGATTGACAACTTTAGTTTAACCATCAATTTGTGGATGATAAGTTGTACTTAATTAAAGATAAATTCCAAGCTTTCTCCAAAGTATACACTAAAAATGATTCATGAACTAGGAATCTCAATTAAAAATAATTTTCTTTAGGATGCTCTGAAGATTAAGAGATGCGAACCTCATGATCACATGATCATGCCACCCACATACAAAGACATCAATTCCCTGGAAAGCCAAGTAAATCAAGTTTGATAAGAGTAAGACACAAAGATAACTTGTACCTAGACACCAGCACTATTGAAAACAGAAAACCCCTACCCAACAAATATTGATTCGCGAACAAGAAGTATAAGGATGACGCCACGAAGATAGATGTTCTTCGGTAAGTCATTTTTCAGTTCATTAGAGAACTAGAGAAGGGAGATTTTCCGACCAACACACACACAAAGTGCGGCAAATAAGAAGTTTTATTAATCTGAATTATTGAACTTTATATGTTTGGTTATGCCTCTATTTATATTGACTCTAGACTTAAAAAAATCATAATGGACCCCTATTAGGTGGACTTATATGATGCCTACTTACAATTGACCGAAATAAACCAAAGACTAAGAAGAAAATAATAAAAATCTAAAAATTACCATCCTAAATATGCTAGAAGTCCCAAATAAACTAGGAAATCTGATTTGGAGGTAGAATTTATTCTAAAGTCTTCTTTCCTTTTATAGCTAGGATGAGTAAAGAATCCTTGTAAGAAAAGTATTCTGAACTGATTATGAATCCTTGCCACACTTGGAAACTATGTTGCAGCCCATTAAACATCCTTGTAGAATTAGTATATTTCTAAAATAAGCTACCGCATCCTTTTAGGAAAAGAATCCTAGCCAAATAGAAAGTCCACAAGTCAAAAGAAAGTAAATAATAAAATTCATATAGCCTCTGGTGACCTGTATTAAAAGGTCTTCCCCAATTCCAATTGACCTGAAAGTTTAACCCAAGGTAGGAAAACATGTCAGGAGACAACACGTAACATTTCAGCTCAATCCAATAATCAGATTGAGAATTATCACAGTTTCCATAAAACTGGATAGTTGCACATTTTTGATGTCAAAATCCGAATTTAAGCTTGCCTAGATCGTATCACCATAACTTAATCAAAACAGGCCTTGGATCCTAATTGAAAACAAATATTACTGAAGCCCAAACAAGCCTTGGGTTGTAGATAACAAAATAAAATAAAGCCCCTAATATTAAATCCATGTTCTGCCATGGGAAGAAGGAAGTAAAATATTATAGAACTGATTCAAGGCTTATTTATAGCCTTCCATGCAGCCCCTTAATCCTAGAAACAAAAGGAAAAAAGTTAAAGATTGGTCCTTACAACTAGTTAATGCTTTATAGGTATATCGCACTGCTTACTCTTTAGAAATGTTTCCTTATAGGCTAGTTTATGAAAAGCCTTGTCATATCCCTTTTGAGATTAAGCACTGTGATATTGGGCCATCCGACAATTCAATGACAATGAAATTAAGGTTGGCAAAAATAGAAAGCTTCAATTAGATGACTTAGAGGAGTTGAGAAATGATGCATTTGAAAATGAATAAAATTTGAAATCATAAGATGAAAACTTTTCATAATAAACATATTCTTAGAAAATACTTCCATGGAAGTTGAGGACAAAATGGATTGGTCTATTTGTGATTAAATCCATCTCTAAGCATGATATCTTTGAGGTAGAAAATTCTAAAAATAAAAATGTTTTCAAAGTAAATGGTCATCGATTCAAACCTTATCTTGAAAAAAAATAATGTTTTCAAAGTAAATGGTCATTGATTCAAACCTTATCTTGAAAAAAAATTATGGCTGAAGTTGAAACATTGAATCTTGAATATCCAATACTATTATAGTATTAGAAGTAATGAGTTTTATTTTTTATTTTTTTTCTCTCTTTTATTCTTCCAACTTTTATATTTACTTGTTCACGCATTAAGGACAATGCATTATTTTAAGTTGGGGGGGGGGGGGGGGGGGGTTTTTATTTAAAAAAAAATGGTTTGATGTTTTCTTTTAGTTGTAATATGCAGGTTAAAAAAATCAAGTAAGAAGTCAGCTTATGTTCAATTCAATCAAATATTCATCCTTGAAAAAGAAGGGAGTAATGGTTTTCTAATCTTTATTATTTTCTTCTCTTTTCTTTTTTTACATTGAGGATAATGTAAAACTTGATTGTAGATATTTGATTATCTTGAATTCTTGAGATGGCCATGCTTGTTTGGAAAAAAAAAAAAAACTTGCATTCGTATGCAAGTGAGGCTTGCTTATGATCAACATTATATTTTTGAATTCATTATTATGTTGAACATTGCATGTTTTAATTTGAGATATATAATATCTTATAAAATAAGATATCGCATACTTTTTTTTCTTTAAGATTATTGAAGTACATCTTTGATGCGAACCTCATGATCACGTGGTCATGCAACCCATAATCACGAAGTCAATTAATCTTTGATAAGTCAGATTCAGTTCATTCAAGAACTGAAGAATGCAAGAATCACTCTCAGGCATTAAAACTAAAAATTCAGAAGTAATTATCATCAAAGCTGCTGAACTTGTGGCTTACATGAGTTTAAATAGTTCATGAAAAATTAACCCTAATGGACCCCTTATGTGGACTTATATGAGGTCCACAGATGACTAATCTAAAATCCAAAACTGAAAAGCCCATAACCTGATCCAAACAAACCTTAGATCCTAGCTTACAGTAAAGTTTTAATTAAGCCTAAATGTTAAAAAAATAATAAAAATAACTAGTATGTTGGATCGTCACCATTTTTTAGGATGTTGTCTGTCGGAACATGCTCCACATCTTGACCGAACAGATCATCATTCCAATCAATAAGCTAGAGGATACTAGCCTCGTAATTCTGTAATTCTCTTTTTCCTTCATGAACAAATCTGAATATTGTTGTTTCTGAGATTAGGTTGTTGTCGGTTCTGAGCTTAGGTTACTTCTTAGACTTAGTTTCTCTTCTTAGAATTTTGTTCTCTATAGTATTTGCATGCTGCCATAATGTCCTTATGTTCTGCTGTGGAAACTGTTCCAATGGTTAGCTCTAACATTGAACAACACCATGAAGTTAAGTCTAGACATATATTGAGATTAGAGCTACAAGATATGTTGAATAGCCATGGGATGAGGATTTCTCAGTTTACTAGTGTTAATTAAGTTGATTCTGAAGCTAGCATAGAGAAACACTCTAATTTCCAAGCTACGGCTGTCTTAGAACTGAATCAAGTGCTGGGTTCTAAAGTTGATGAATTGAAGGTAGGGTCTCAGCAACAAGACCAGCTAAACCTTAACCCTAAATTGAATTTTTTAAATGCTTTGAAGGGTTTTGATGTTGATAACAATGACGGTAGCAAGACCCTTGGTATTTCTCTAGTCCGTAATGTGGAATACTGTTCGGTAATTGGGTCATATCTGTAGCTGTAGATCTTAGATTTAGGTCTACTTTATATGGATGGAAAGGTCAAATATAGGCCTACAACTTTCATATGGAGCCCAAGATCTAAAAAGGCCATTTTCAAGTCCAAATTGTAGCAACAACAAAGAAGCCCGAATTTGTCTTCCAGCCCGAGAATCTGTCTTCCAGCCCGAGAACTATTCAGTTTTTAACCCATATTTGGAGTTATAGAAGTCTAAATAACCTGATCTTTTTACACAAGAAAGCTGAGACAATTTTCTACAACTTTCATGTTTTCAGGTAACTCTAAGTGATGCGAACCTCGTGATCACATGGTCACGCAGTCCAATGCAATCATGGTTGGACAATCTGGAAAGATCACGTTCTGAACTTGAAATCCACCTAGATTAGTCTTGTTTTCACATGCAATGGATGACTTCAAATTCGGGTTCAAATTTATCTACTGTTCTGACGTAAACAGCATCAATTTCTTAACTTATTTGCATTATCAACCCAAATTCAAGTAGTCCAGCATCAAAAGAACCATTAAGGGCTCTTCCCATCTTTAAGCTCCAATTGTAGGCAAATAAGCACCCTTGAACCAATTTGAAACTGATTGCCAAATTTTAACTCCGACGCAGCTTCAATCATTCCAATCTGACTCGTCAAGGTCCTTTGTAGTTGTTTCGCTCTCGCTCTTGTCATTGGACCATCTGAATCCTCTTGCATATTTGATTTACCTTTACGAGATGGATTATCATTCCCATGATGCACATCATCAGCCCCGGGTTGATAATGATTTGTCCTCAAATCATAATCGTCGTCATCATCCAAGTATGGAGTCAAGTCTTTCACATTAAAAGTAGCTGATACATTGTAATCACCAGGAAGATCTACCTTATACGCATTATCATTCACCTTCTCTATAATCCGAAATGGACCATCAGCTCTTGGCATCAACTTGGACTTGCGTTTGCTTGGAAATCTGCCCTTACTAAGATGAATCCAAACAAGATCACCAGGTTCAAACCTAACCATTTTCCGCCCCTTGTTAGCTTGTTTAGCATACTTTGTTGTTTTCTCCTCAATATGTAATCGAACCTGCTCATGTAGTTTCTTCATCAATTCTGCCTTTCTAATTCCATCCATAGATGTCCTCTCATCAATTGGAATATGAACAAGATCAATAGGAACACAAGGATTAAAGCCATACACGACCTCAAATGGTGAAAATTTTGTAGCCCCATGCACACTACGATTATATGCAAACTCCACAATAGGCAAACAAGTATCCCAACTCTTCAAATTCTTATGTATAACAGCTCGTAACAAAGAAGATAAAGTTCGGTTTACTACCTCAGTTTGTCCATCAGTTTGTGGATGACATGCCGTACTGAAAAGTAACTTCGTTCCTAGCTTCCTCCAAAGAGTCTTCCAAAAGTAGCTTAAGAACTTTGTATCACGATCAGAGACAATGCTTTTAGGAACTCCATGCAAACGAACAATCTCTTGAAAGAACAAATCAGCTACATGTACAGCATCGTCAGTTTTGTTGCAAGGAATGAAATGGGACATTTTGGAGAATCGATCAACCACAACCATTATTGAATCCTTTCCACGCTGTGTTCTCGGTAACCCCAGTACAAAGTCCATGCTAACATCCATCCACGGTTGCTCTGGAATAGGCAACGGCATATACAGCCCATATGCATTCTCTTTACCCTTAGCTTTCTTGCAAATAGCACATCTCTCAATCACCTTGTGCACATCCCGTAACATGCTAGGCCAAAAGAAATGTTCTTTCAGCAACTCATAAGTCTTCTTCTCCCCAAAATGACCACTAAGACCACCACCATGAGCCTCTCGCACAAGCAACTCCCGTAATGAACCTGAAGGAATACACATTCTGCCCATTTTGAACAAGTAACCTTCATGCATAAAGAACCCATCACAAGCTCCCTTTGCACATTCGGTAACCACATTAGCAAAGTAGGAATCATTAGCGTATTGATCCTTCACTTGTTCAAAACCCATCAGCCTTGCATTCAACATAGAGATCAGTGCATACCTCCTAGAAAGAGCATCAGCAACCACATTAACTTGCCCTTTCTTGTACTTTATGACATAAGGAAATGACTCCATAAACTCCACCCATTTAGCATGTCTTCGATTCAGCTTGCTTTGCCCCTTAAGATACTTCAAGGATTCATGATCAGTATGAATAACGAATTCTTTTGGCAACAAGTAGTGCTGCCATACCTCCAGAGCTCGAATCAAAGCATAGAACTCCTTGTCATAAATAGAGTAGTTCAAACGTGCTCCATTTAACTTTTCACTGAAGAATGCAATCGGCCTCTTTTCTTGCATCAAAACAGCCCCAATTCCAACTCCGGAAGCATCACACTCTATTTCAAATGTTTTAGCAAAGTCTGGAAGTGCTAAAACTGGAGCAGTACACAACTTTTCTTTAATTAGCTCAAAAGCTTTCTGAGCATCTGCACTCCATCTAAACTCGTTTCCTTTTTTCAAGCATTCTGTCATAGGAGCAACAATAGAGCTGAAATCTTTCACAAATCGCCTGTAGAAAGAAGCTAAACCATGAAAACTCCTCACATCAGCGATACTAGCAGGTTTTGGCCAGTCCCGAATTGCCTCAATTTTCTCCTCATCAACCTTAACTCCCTTGCTAGAGATAATATATCCAAGAAACACGACACTTTCTTTACAGAAGTAACACTTTGTGAGTTTCCCATACAACTTAGAATCTCGCAAAGTTTCAAACACAACTCTAAGATGCTTCACATGATCATCAAAGGTCTTGCTATACACTAGGATATCGTCAAAATATACTACAACAAACAGCCCAATATACTTCCTCAAAACATGATTCATAAGCCTCATAAATGTACTAGGCGCATTAGATAACCCAAACGGCATTACCATCCATTCATATAACCCCTGTTTAGTTTTAAATGCTGTTTTCCATTCATCTCCCTCTTTCATTCTAATTTGGTGATAACCACTCATCAAATCGACTTTAGAAAACAATGCAGCACCATGCAACTCATCAAGCAAATCATCAAGTCTGGGTATAGGAAATCGATACTTAACTGTTATTTTGTTGATAGCACGGCTGTCCATACACATCCTCATGGTACCATCTTTCTTTGGTACAAGCAAAGTAGGTACGGAACATGGACTAAGTGATTCTCGAACATAGCCCTTCTCTACAAGCTCACCAACCTGCCTTTGAATCTCTTTTGCTTCCGCTGGATTACATCTGTATGCTGGTCTATTAGGAAGTGAAGCTCCCGGCACCAAATCAATTTGATGCTCAATTCCACGAATAGGCGGTAACCCTTTAGGTAATTCATCTGGAAACACATCTTTAAATTCTTCTAGCAATTCCTTAATCTGTGTTGGTAAGTCCAGTCCTTCTACTTGTAGCAATTGCTTTGCCCAGATCATGAAAACAACCCCCGTCGAAGCTAATGCCTGTTTGATATCGCCTTTTTTGGCTAACAACAGCCCCTTACGTGATTGCACCTCCTTTTGTTGGCTTCGTAACTGATCCTCTCTAACCTGTTGAGAACTCAATGGTAACAAGTTCACCTTCTTTCCATTCAGCATGAAAGAATAAGTGTTCTTTCGTCCATTGTAGGTCACATCCTTATCAAACTGCCATGGACGACCCAGTAACAAATGGCTAGCTGACATCGGCGCAACGTCACACAAAACCTCGTCATGATAGGTTTTAATGGAAAAGGGCACAAGAACTTGCTTTGTCACCCGAATCTCCCCATTCTCATTCAGCCATCGCAAACTATACGGTCTGGGATGTGGAATGGTAGTTAAGCCCAATTTCTCCACCAAGGTAGTTGACGCAACATTAGTGCAACTTCCATTATCAATGATCATCCCACACACCTTATCTCGAATCTGACATCGAGTATGAAAGATGTTCTCACGTTGCTCAGCACTAACATCAACTTGTGCATTTAGAACCCGTTGCACAACCAACAAATCTCCCTTCACTGGTTCGAAATCCTCTTCCTGTTCCATTTGTGCCTCATCTTCATCTTCAGTTTCAGCCTCATCTCCACTGATCAGCTCTCCATGATCCCCATGCAATATCATTACCCTTTTATTTGGACATTCTGAAGCAATGTGCCCATGTCCTAAGCACTTGAAGCACTTGATGTCTCGTGACCTCCTTGGATGTGGAGGTTCTGTCACCTTCTCCTTTCCCTTTAAAGAATCAGAACTGGTATTCCCCTTGCTGACCTCCACCTTCTCATCTCGTTTAGGTGTGCTCCATGTTCGAGTAGGCGTAGATCTGTCCCTTGTCGTACTTGACGTAGTTACACTAGTTCGGACACCTCCTCGTTTCTGCTGCCTCTCTACACGACTTGCAAGCTTTATAACATCCTCAAGGAAGATGTACGGTTGCAATTCAACCACATTAGCTATATCCTTCCTTAACCCTCCAAGAAATCTAGCTATTGTTTGTTCTTGGGGTTCCATCAATTCACATCGAATCTGTAGCAACTCAAACTCTTTCACATACTCTTCCACGCTTAAAGATCCTTGTCGCAAAGTCTGAAGTCTGATGTATAGCTCTTGTTTATAGTAATCAGGAACAAATCTCTTCTTCATCACTCTTTTCATAGTTGCCCACGTTCTAATCTCCTCTTCTCCATCCCTTCTCCTCTGAATCTTTAAGTTTTCCCACCATAAAAGAGCATAATCTGTAAACTCAAGTGCTGCCACCTTGCACTTCCTTTCTTCAGAATATTCATACCATTCGAACACCTTTTCAACCTTCTGAATCCATTCCAAGTATTCCTCAGGTGAACTACTTCCTCGAAACGGTGGAATCTTAAGTTTGAGACCACTAGGAGGATTATTATTCTATCTTCTTGGTCTGCCCCTCTCGTCGGCCTCATCATCCTCATTTGGATCACCGTCAGCTTCTACAAAATCATTTCGTGGCACCCTAAGTGCTTGCCTCTGCTGGAGTTGCAAATTATTTCTTTGCATCATTTGCATAAGGGTATGCAACTATTCACGAATTCCAGTCATTTTGTCCCAAATCTTAGCATGAGATCGTTGTAAGCCCATAACCTGTGCCAGTTCTAAACTTAACCCTCTTGGCAAATCTTCTTTATCTCCAGCCATAATTAATTTTATCAACCTCAATTCCTACAAGCCTTTCTTCTGTTTCTGGCTCCTGCCTTAGATCGCAACTGATGCTCTGATACCAGATGATGTGCCGTGAATGATTTGAAAATCGACAACAATGAATCTGACAAAAATGGATGAAAGATGGGTCTGGTAGTGTTGTCTTTCTTTTGGTGTTTAGGCTGGATTATAGTGATTTTAAGGTATATAAAATGGAGGATAGACTAGAGTGATACTTTGATAAGTCGATCTGGACGCCACAAAGATCAATCTAGGATTTTGACGCCACACTCTCTGTGATTGAAGAGTGATAAGTCAGGTAGGGTTCTTCACTAATCAATATGGAAAAACAACTCTTAATTCTCTGAATTAAGTTCAAATCTTGGCCAAAAGTTGTTTATTACATATTATGATGTCATATTTATAACTGGAACATCCCTCTGAATTAAGTCTGATGTATAGCTCTTGTTTATAGTAATCAGGAACAAATCTCTTCTTCATCACTCTTTTCATAGTTGCCCACGTTCTAATCTCCTCTTCTCCATCCCTTCTCCTCTGAATCTTTAAGTTTTCCCACCATAAAAGAGCATAATCTGTAAACTCAAGTGCTGCCACCTTGCACTTCCTTTCTTCAGAATATTCATACCATTCGAACACCTTTTCAACCTTCTGAATCCATTCCAAGTATTCCTCAGGTGAACTACTTCCTCGAAACGGTGGAATCTTAAGTTTGAGACCACTAGGAGGATTATTATTCTGTCTTCTTGGTCTGCCCCTGTCGTCGGCCTCATCATCCCCATTTGGATCTCCATCAGCTTCTACAAAATCATTTCATGGCACCCTAAGTGCTTGCCTCTGCTGGGGTTGCAAATTATTTCTTTGCATCATTTGCATAAGGGTATGCAACTGTTCACGAATTCCAGTCATTTCATCCCGAATCTCAGCATGAGATCGTTGTAAGCCCATAACCTGTGCCTGTTCTAAACTTAACCCTCTTGGCAAATCTTCTTTATCTCCAGCCATAACTAAGTTTATCAATTGCAATTCCAGCAAGCCTTTCTTCTGTTTCTAGCTCTTGCCTTAGATCGCAACTGATGCTCTGATACCAGATGTTGTGCCGTGAATGATTCAAAAATCGGCAACAATGAATCTGACGAAAATGGATGAAGGATGGGTCTGGTTGTATTGTCTTTCTTCTGGTGTTTAGGCTAGATTATAGTATTTTTAAGGTAAATAAAAATGGAGGATAAACTAGAGTGATACTTTGATAAGTCGATCTGGACGCCACAAAGATCAATCTAGGATTTTGACGCCACACTCTTTGTGATTGAAGAGTGATAAGTCAGGTAGGGTTCTTCACAAATCAATTTGGAAGAATAACTCTTAATTCTCGGAATTAAGTTCAAATATTGGCCAAAAGTTGTTTATTACATATTCTGATGCCATATTTATAATGGAACATCCCTCCACACTTAGGAAAATTCAACATGACAGAAATCAAGCCCAAAACTTGGACTTTGACAAAGTAACCAGACAAATTACACTAGCACACATTTTCTGACTTTAATTGAAACATAAACAGACCGAATTTAAAATGGCTATAACTTCTTGCACAAAAGTCCAATGCAATCATGGTTGGACAATCTGGAAAGATCACGTTCTGAACTTGAAATCCACCTAGATTAGTCTTGTTTTAACATGCGATGGATGACTTCAAATTCATCTACTATTCTAACATAAACAGCATCAATTTCTTAACTTATTTGCATTATCAACCCAAATTCAAGTAGCCCAGCATCAAAAGAACCATTAAGGGCTCTTCCCATCTTTAAGCTCCAATTGTAGGCAAATAAGCACCCTTGAACCAATTTGAAACTGCTTGCTAATTTTTTAACTCTGACGCAGCTTCAATAATTCCAATCTGACTCGTCAAGGTCCTTTGTAGTTGTTTCGCTCTCGCTCTTGTCATTGGATCATCTGAATCCTCTTGCATATTTGATTTACCTTTACGAGATGGATTATCATTCCCATGATGCACATCAGGTTGTGATCTTCATTGTTACGGAGACAGAGTGAGCATCTATTGGGACCATGTATACCAAACCGATGAAGTCTATCCTGAGTTGTGAGTTTCTGTTGGACAGCCACCCATAGAAGAAACGAATGTCTTGGAACAGCATTCTTGAACCACACAATGTCATGCCATTCAACCATCGGATGATGAAATCTTAGTTGTTCCCAAGCTACTTTGATCGAGAATCTGTGATTTGATGAATCCAACCAAACAATCTCATCCTTTTGCCCTCTCATAGGATTAGAATTGGAAGGAATAGCTTCTACAATAGGGTGCCAGCCAATAGCTTGAGTGGTAGGAATTTTCCATTCTGAGTTATGAATCAGCATATTCAGCTTCACGTTCTTTTCTATACCTGAATCATAGATGAATCTTTCACCGTAAGAATCCGCGAGCGGGCTATGAGGATGCCTATTGTCAAACCATAGAGAGGTTGTCATGCCATCTCATATGATGTACTTCATCTTTGGCCATGCTAAGGATCTGAGTTTTAGAATCTTTCCCCATGCCCAAGAGCAATTCTCTAGCATCCTGATTGTCCAGAAATTCCTACCTCGCAACAGATTAGATCCGATCCAAGGAGACCAGATTGAGGCATCTGAGTTATTGCACAGGTTCCAAATGTGTTTCAACAAAGCAATCTTGTTCCATTCTGTTATCCTTTTTATTCCTAGCCCCCCTCCTTTTTTGGAAGACATACCTAATCCCAAGCCACTTTAGCCCCAGTAGTTCTCATATCTGAACCTGACCAAAGAAAGGATCTCATTAACAATTATAATTAAACAATTTATTCCATTATTATGCCAATACTGTTAATAAAATATATTGAATAATTTTTTAAAAAAAAAACTGTAGACTTTAGGAATGAAATATGCTTACCTTAATAATGTGTTTATTTTAAGACTTTATCTACATTATAAAAATACACCAAAACAAATACCATAACAAAAATAAAAATAGCTAAAAAAATAAATAAAAAAAAGTAAAATGAAATAGAGGAAACTCATACCTCTTAATTTGATGAAGATTCAAAAGAAAACTAGTTAGAGATTACAAGTAAAGTCTTGAAGAAATGAGAGGAAAAGATCAAAACTGAGAGGTGAAGGAAGAGATGAAAAACTGAACTGAAATGGCGATCGCTAGGATATATAAGGCAGTTTTATTAATGAATTAATAGATAAAAATAAACAAAATATTATGATTTTAATTTATTCCATCGGTGAAGTTTCAAAAATCCATCGGTAATTTTTAAATTTTGCACTAACATTTTGTATTACCCTTCATATTTTTTGTTGTCCATCGGTAATTCAAGATGCATTTAATGCACCGCTTTTTGGAATTCGCACAGTCCGTTAGTGATGTTGTTGGTAATAGTGACTTGCCAACAACATACTGACGGACTGGAATCCGTCTGTATTGACATCAATGATAATGGCATTTCAAGTAATTATTTTTTAACTCTCTGTGAAATGCTGACCGACTGGAATCTGTCGGTATTGACGTCGATGATAGTGGCATTTCAAGTAATTATTTTTCAACTCTCCATGAAATGCCGATGGATGTTTGTCTATCGTAATGTATGTCGGTGAGAGTGGCATTTCAAATAATTATTTTGATTGCTAAACTGTCAATCGCACAAAACAATAACAACATTGTTTAAATAATACATAAACTTATAAAATAAATATTTTATATTACAAAATATATCATTCATAATATATATTACATGAAAAAAATATTTTACACCAGGCTTCATTTTGATAGTTAGTCTGAATTTTCTTCTTCTTCATCATCAATTGAATAGTCATCACTTTTATCACAATCTTCAATATGGATATCATCATCTTCATTGACATTTGCTTATTCGTTCTAGCTCAAAACAACATTCAACTCTTCTGCGTCAACATCAACAAAACTATCATTGAAAACACGAAAATTTAAGTTTTCTTCCAAGTCAATCGAAGGAGCAACTCGATATGGTTCAATCAACTCACTAACTGGAAAGACTTCATCTCGCATATTTATGTCTTCGTTTTCATCCTGAACAAGCTCGACACGACACCTGGGTTTTGTTTTCAAAATGGACAACCAATCCACTCTTGATTGATCCTTTCTAAAAGAAGGGGCGTATATGTAATAAAGTTGTTGACATTGCTTTGTGAAAATAAAGACATCATTTACGTTGCGAAGTCTTTCTTTTGAGTTGATTTCAACTAAACCATAGTGCGGATCAACTCTGATTCCTCTATCAGTCATGTTATACTAATAGCATTTGAATAAAAACACTCTATTCTGCTCGCTATGATATTATAATTTGACAACCTCTTCTAATCTACTATAGTAATCAACTTTTAGCTCACTACTAGTCGATCCTTAATACAAATACTATTGTTGTATATCTTTCTTCCATGCTCGTATTCTTCAGTATGGAAAACATATCCATTGACAAAATACCCATTATAGCACTTAACTTTTCTTTCAGGACCCATGCTTAGTGAAGACAATGACTTAGCAGCACTTTTTCTCATTTGTTAAACCTTGTATATAATATACATCAATGAACAGTAAACGAGAATCACATAATGAGATGCATACAATAATTTTGCAAGTGAGAATGAGTTTGTGATAGTGCTTACATATGTTCCAAACCATGTGGTAAATTGTTCATCTTGTAATTGAAAGATATGAGATTCGGTCAGCTGTGAGTAATAAGGCAACAAATATTGTCAATGTTCCCTGTAAGTGGTAATGAGTGTATTATAATACAATATATAATTAACAGTATATTATTGACAAAGTTTAATTAGTATTACATATATATACATTTACGGAATAAAAGGTCTCAAATCATCACAATTAAATAGAACATAATTGTGTGCTTGTTTGAACTCTATTTCTGACAAATATCTTCATTTTACGACATTTTTAGGTATGGGTTGTCTAGGATTGGAGAATATTGACAAGTTCCCACTGGAAGACATTTTACCGCCATCATCATACCATAGAATGCAATTGATTCTCATTCTCAGATAAGGTTCGAAATAGTATGAGATAAATGTTGAGATCTCCTCAACAATATAGGTTTCACATATAGAAGCCTCAACATGCGCCTTGTTCTTAACCTTTTTTCTTGAGATTAAACAAGTACCTGTATTGAATTAATCAAATATTTTTTTTTTGGTAAGTTGATGTATATATTAAAGGAAAACGATACAAAGATTATAAGGGGCATACCCCAGATTTACAATGAGAACAGAAATGTAAAACAACAGATGGCTACAGGCTAGCCACCGAACAGAAAACTCAAGACCTAACTTGATTAGTTAGGGAAACCAATACAACCAGCTAAATATCAAATGAAGAATCTATGTTATTGACCCTCCAAGCTCGTTGGATCCTTTTATTTTCTCCTGTTGGTAGGACGTTCCTCATCAAATCAAGCTTATCACGGATGATACATTCGATTTGATGAAAGACCAAATTTTGAGTTCTAGACATTCCAACAAAGGTCCTTGCATTCCTTTCTTGCCAGATATGATACACTGTAGCTGCAAAACTGAGTTTACGAGAAAAATTGATGAAACTTTTGTCATGCCAAGTGACAGTAGCCCATCAAATCCATTCATCCCATCCTTTTGTCATTCTTTGTCTGGTTACTTTATCAAAGTCCAAGTTTTGGGCTTGATTTCTTTCATGTTGAATTTTCCTAAGTGTGGAGGGATGTTCCATTATAAATATGGCATCAGAATATGTAATAAACAACTTTTGGCCAAGATTTAAACTTAATTCTGAGAATTAAGAGTTATTCTTCCAAATTGATTTGTGAAGAACCCTACCTGACTTATCACTCTTCAATCACAAAGAGTGTGGCGTCAAAATCCTAGATTGATCTTTGTGGCGTCCAGATCGACTTATCAAAGTATCACTCTAGTTTATCCTCCATTTTATTTACCTTAAAAATACTATAATCTAGCCTAAACACCAGAAGAAAGACAATACAACCAGACCCATCCTTCATCCATTTTCGTCAGATTCATTGTTGCCGATTTTTGAATCATTCACGGCACAACACTTTAATTCTATTGTTATGAATTACTTTAATTCTATTGTTATCCCACTTCAGTTACGTAAGTGGGATTGTTATGAATAACCATTATCCCGTTGTTAATTCTATTGCCAAAAGAATCTGGGGCTCCAACGGTTTATCATAAGTTTTATCTTCGGATAATGGTTTCTTCCTATTCACTTTTGATTCTGTTGATCATGCCACTAATGTGCTGGAAAGAGCCCCATGGCACATGGCAAGCAGACCTTTGGTGCTTAAACGTTGGCAACCGAACATGCAATTTTTGAAAGGTGATTTGGTCACAGTTCCGGTATGGGTTAGGCTGTATAATGTTCCTCTTGAGTATTGGACTATTAAGGGGTTGAGTTGTGTAGCGAGTGCTATTGGGGTTCCTCTTCATGCTGATCAGACTACATTGTTGCGTCAAACGCTTAGCTACGCAAGAGTTTGTGTTGAGATTGATGCTACGAAGACGCTGGTTAAGGAATACGACCTTCGCTATCCAAATGGGTTATTCATAACAATTTCAGCTGATTACGAATGGATACCATCGAAGTGCAATAATTGTAATGTCTTTGGACACACGACAGCGATATGTGCTACTAAGAACGGTGAAAATCTTACAATGGAGGCAGAGGGTAAGAGGAAACTAGGAGCTGCGAACTCTAAATCTGCGGATAAACAGCAGAATCAGTTTCAATGGCAGGTAGTTGCTAAACGAAATAAGGGTTCTGTGAGTGGTGAGAATGGTCCTTTGGCATCTAAAGTGCGTAACTGTAATGAGAATGGTTGTTCGACATCTGGTACAAATATTTCTAATCGTAATATGAATGAGAAGGCTGCATCAGAAGTGAGCAATGCTGATTGTTATGAAGATGAAAATCCTACATCTCCTCTTGTTTTGAAGAGTTCACAAGGAGACATGAAGCAGGAGCAGGGGGGTACATGTACTGCTTCAGATCAAAGTTTAGCCATCTCCAATACATCTGATTGTGCGACCGTGAACCAGGTTCTTTTCGTTAATAGTCATGAGCTGAATGTAGATATTGACGCAATGGGAGGTGATACAGATGGGGAACGAACTGATAAGGAGTGGACGTCACCAATCCCGACAAGCCCACAAACTGTGAATTCCACCGAAAGGGAAACCGTTAATCAGTTGGCTATTAAGGCTAGAGACTCTCTAGAGAAAAAGAAAAAGGGTTCGAAAAACTCTTCAAAGAAGAATAAGAAATCTGTCTCCTCGCCTGGGGGCACGTCGAGGTAATCTTTGTGTTGCTGTTTGTACTCCTCTCTATTTTCTTATGATTATTGGATGTTGGAATGTAAGAGGTTTGAATGATCCCATAAAGCATTCAGCATTGCGTCAGCTCATCCATCAAGAGAGGATGACTCTTTTCGGTTTGGTTGAAACTCGGGTTAGAGACGAGAATAAATATAATGTTTCTCAACTTCTTCTGCGTAATTGGTCCTTCTTGTATAATTATGATTTCTCTTGTCGTGGTCGTATTTGGGTTTGTTGGAATGCTGATGTGGTGAAGGTTGATGTCCTCGGAATGTCAGACCAGGCTATTCATGTTTCTGTCACTATATTAGGTACCAATATATGTTTCAATGCTTCAATTATATATGGAGACAATAACGCTTCCTTACGTGAGGCATTATGGTCTGATATAGTGAGTCGTAGTGATGGATGGGAGTCCAGCCCATGGATTCTTATGGGCGACTTTAATGCTATCCGCTACCAATCAGACAGGTTAGGAGGGTCTACTTTGTGGGCTGGTCATATGGACAGATTGGAAACATGTATTCAAGAAGCGAAAGTGGATGATCTTCGATATTCAGGCCTGCATTATACTTGGTCGAATCAATGTCCTGAGAATCTGATTATGCGGAAACTAGATAGAGTGCTTGTCAATGAGAAATGGAATCTGAACTTCCCCTTTTCTGAAGCGAGATTTTTGCCATCGGGTATGTCAGACCATTCTCCTATGGTGGTAAAGGTTACTGGTGATTATCAGAATATAAAGAAACCATTCAGATTCTTTGATATGTGGATGGACCATGACGAGTTCATGCCCTTGGTGAGGAAAGTATGGGAACACAATTCGGGGGGTTGTCCAATGTATCAGCTGTATTGCAAGCTAAGAAAACTAAAACGGGAATTGAAACTTTTCAATATGACTCACTTCTCCAACATTTCAGATAGAGTCAAAGATGCAAAAGATGAAATGGATAAGGCTCAACAGGCTCTCCATACTGGGAATCCAACTTTGTGCATGCGAGAAAGGGATGCTGTACGTAACTACGCTTCTATCGTCAAAGCCGAAGAGAGTTTTTTCAAACAGAAGTCAAGGATACAGTGGCTTAGCTTGGGGGATCAGAATACTGGCTACTTTCACAAATCAGTAAATGGAAGACAGCATAGAAATAAACTTCTTTCACTTACAAAGGAGGATGGAGAGGTTGTCGAAGGACTTGAGGCAGTTAAATCAGAAGTCATTGCGTACTTCCAGCGTATGTTAAGAGTGGAATAGATGCCTAGGGTTCTGAATGAGGTAGAGATGGAATCAGCAATTAACTTGAAACTATCTTCAACGCAACAACATGTATTAGCACAAGATGTAACAAGGGAGGAGATTAAGCATGCTATGTTTAGTTTGAAGAACAACAAAGACCCTGGTCCGGATGGATTTAACGCAGGTTTCTTCAAAAGAATGTGGCACATAGTTGGGGAGGATGTAATCAATGCTGTTAGCTCCTTTCAGACTCGGAGAATGCTTAAAGAAATGAATGCTACATCCATTTCCCTTATTCCTAAAGTTGCCAATCCTACGAGGTTGACAGATTTTCGTCCTATATCTTGCTGCAATACCGTGTACAAATGCATCGCTAAGATTCTAGCTGGGAGAATCACAGCTGTTTTGCCATCCTTAGTAGGTCCGTATCAGACAGCTTTTATCTCTGGATGGAGAATTAGCGACAACATTCTTTTGTCTCAGGAACTAATGAAAGGCTATCATAAATCTGATCAAGGCTTATGACTCGGTTCGGTGGGATTTCGTTGACGTTATGTTAAGAAAAATGGGATTCCCTAGAATAGTCATTGATTGGATTATGGTTTGTGTTACATCATGTCAATTCTCTATCAACGTCAATGGTGAGCTTGCAGGTTATTTTCAAGGGGGGAGAGGGCTGCGACAAGGGGATCCACTTTCTCCATATTTGTTTGTCCTATGTATGGAAATCCTTCCGCGGCTATTCTGCAAGATGAGTGCCAACCAAAACTTCAAGTGCCACTGGAGATGCAAGAAGGACAACATTTCTCATCTTTGTTTTGCTGACGACTTGATGATTTTTAGCAAATGAGATGTAAACTCAATTCGTATGATCAAAACTGTGCTCACAAAGTTTCAAGACCTATCAGGTCTATATCCAAATCCAAATAAAAGTGACATCTTCTTAAGCGGTGTGTTAAATGCTGAGAGGGAAAAGATTATTCATGTTCTTGGGTTTGCAGAGGGGGAGCTCCCTATGAAATATTTGGGAGTGCCTCTTATCTCGTCCAGACTAAAGGTTGTTTATTGTAAGGGTCTCGTGGATCGAATCACCTCTAAAGTTCGACATTGGACTTGTAGAACACTCTCGTATGCAGGACGAGTACAACTGATTAATTCAGTTTTATTTTCCTTCCACGTCTATTGGGCATCTCTCTTCCTCTTACCTGGGCAAGTCATAAAAAGTGTGGAGCAAATTATGAGATCCTTTCTTTGGTCAGGTTCAGATATGAGAACTACTGGGGCTAAAGTGGCTTGGGATCAGGTATGTCTTCCAAAAAAGGAGGGGGGGCTAGGAATAAAGAGGATAACAGAATGGAACAAGATTGCTTTGTTGAAACACATTTGGAACCTGTGCAATGACTCAGATGGCTCAATCTGGTCTACTTGGATTATATGGAATCTGTTGCGAGGTAGGAATTTCTGGACAATCAAGACGCCACAGAATTGCTCTTGGGCATGGAGAAAGATTCTAAAGCTCATATCCTTAGCATGGCCAAAGATGAAGTACATCATAGGGGATGGCAAGACAACTTCTCTATGGTTTGACAATTGGCATCCTCACAGCCCGCTCGCAGATTCTTACGGCGATAGATTCATCTATGATTCAGGTATGGAAAAGAACGCGAAGGTGAATATGCTGATTCATAACTCAGAATGGAAAATTCCTACCACTCACGCTATTGGCTGGCACCCCATTGTAGAAGCTATTCCTTCCAATTCTAAACCAATGATAGGGCAAAATGATGAGATTGTTTGGCTGGATTCACCAAATCACAGATTCTTGATCAAAATAGCTTGGGAACAACTAAGATTTCATCATACGATGGTCGAATGGCATGACATTGTGTGGTTCAAGAATGCTGTTCCAAGACATTCGTTTCTTCTTTGGGTGGCTGTCCAACAGAAACTCACAACTCAAGATAGACTTCATCGATTTGGTATACATGGTCCCAATAGATGCTCACTCTGTCTCCGCAACAACGAAGATCACAACCACTTGTTCTTTGAATGCTCCTATACTAAAGCGATCTGGTGGGATGTTTGTGACAGATGCAACATTCCAAGAATGACAAAAGGATGGGATGAATGGATTCGATGGGCCACTGTCACTTGGCATGGCAAAAGTTTCGTCAATTTTTCTCGTAAACTCAGTTTTGCAGCTACAGTGTATCATATCTGGCAAGAAAGGAATGCAAGGACCTTTGCTGGAATATCTAGAACTCAGAATTTGGTCTTTCATCAAATTGAATGTATCATCCGTGATAAGCTGGATTTGATGAGGAACGTTCTACCAACAAATGAAAATAAAAGAATCCAACGAGCCTGGAGGGTTATTAACATAGATTTTTCATTTGATATTTAGCTGGTTGTATTGGTTTCCCTAACGAATCAAGTTAGGTCTTGAGTTTTCAGTTCGGTGGCTAGCATGTAGCCATCTATTGTTTTACATTTCTGTTCTCATTGTAAATCTGGGGTATGCCCCTTATAATAATAAAAAAAAGGGATAGTTCAAGGTCGCTCCACTTAACTTCTCACTAAAATATGCAATAGGTCTCCGATCCTGCATCAAAACAGCACTTATTCCCATTCCAGATGCATCATAGTCTATTTCAAATGCTTTTGTAAAGTTAGGTAAAGCCAAAATAGGTGCAAAACATAATTTCTCTTTCAAAAGAACAAAAGCCAGTTCTTGCCCCCCCCCATTTAAACCCAACTAACTTTTTAACAACTTCATCCAAGCGTGCAGCCATTGTGTACTAAAATCTTTCACAAAACACCTATAAAAACTAGCTAACCCATAAAAACTCCTTACCTCACTTATCGATTTAGGTGTAAGCCAATCCCGGATGGCCCTAACTTTCTCCTCATCTATCTTGATAACCTGTGCAGTTACAACATAGCCAAGAAACACAATTTTCTCCATGAAAAAGGCACACTTTTTAAGATTAGCATATAATTTCCCACTACGCAACACACTGAGTACGTTACACAGATGATCAAGATGCTCAGTTAAGTTCTTGTTATAGATCATAATGTCATTAAAATACATAATCACAAACTTACCTATGAATGCACACAACACATGATTCATTAAATGCATAAACGCACTAGGTGCATTTGCAAGTCCAAACGACAATACTAACCATTCATGCAAAACAAGCTTAGTCTTAAATGTTGTTTTTCACTCATCACCTTCTTTCATCCTAATTTGATGGTACCCACTTTTCAAGTCATCAAGCCTAGGAATGCGGTGTCTATACTTTACCGTTATGTTGTTGATGGCTCGGCAATCAACACACATCCTCAATGTTCCATTCTTCTTAGGCACAAGTAGCACGGGTACAACATACGGGCTCATACTCTCATGAATGTAGCCCTTTTCCATCAGTTCATCAACTTGCCTTTGAAGCTCCATCGTTTCCTTGGGATTTCTTTTATAGGCTGGTCAGTTAGAAATTAAAAAATTAGAAAGAAGAGATCTGGAGAGAGAGATTAGAGAGAGAGAGATCTGGAGACAGAGAGATTAGAAAGAAGGGATACTATACGTAACTACGCTTCTATCATCAGGGCTGAAGAGAGTTTTTTCAAATAGAAGGCAAGGATACAGTGGCTTAGCTTAGGGGATTAGAACACTAGCTACTTTCACAAATCAGTAAATGGAAGACAGCATAGAAATAAGCTTCTTTCACTTACAAGGGAGGATGGAGAGGTTGTCGAAGGACATGAGGCGGTTAAATCAAAAGTAATTGCGTACTTCCAGCGTGTGTTAGGAGTGGAACAGATGCCTAGGGTTTTGAATGAGGAAGAGATGGAATCGGCAATTAACTTGAAACTGTCTTCGACGCAACAACATGTATTAGCACAAGATGTAACAAGGGAGGAGATTAAGCATGCTATGTTTAGTTTGAAGAACAACAAAGCCCCTGTTCCGGATGGATTTAACACAGGTTTCTTTAAAAGAATGTGTGGCATATAGTTGGGGAAGATGTAATCAAAGTTGTTAACTCCTTCTTTCAAACTCGTAGAATGCTTAAAGAAATGAATGCTACATCCATTTCCCTTATTCCTAAAGTTGCTAATCCTACGAGGTTGACAGATTTTCATCCTATATCTTGTTGCAATACAGTGTACAAATGCATCACTAAGATTCTAGCTGGGAGAATCAAAGCTGTTTTGCCATCCTTAATAAGTCCATATTAGACTACTTTTATCTCTGGATAGAGAATCAGCGATAACATTCTTTTGTCTTAGGAACTAATGAAAGGCTATCATAAATCTACGAGACTTGCCCGTTGTGCTATGAAAGTAGATCTGATGAAGGCTTATGACTCGATTCTGTGGGATTTTGTTGACGCTACATTAATAAAATGGGATTCCCTAGAACAGTCATTGATTGGATCATGGTTTGTGTTACATCACGTCAATTCTCTACAATGTCAATGGTGAGCTTACAGGTTACTTTCAAGGGGGAGAGGGTTGAGACAAGGTGATCCACTTCCATATTTGTTTATTCTATGCATGGAAATCCTTTTGGGGCTATTCTGCAAGATGAGTGCCAACCAAAACTTCAAGTTCCACTGGAGCTGCAAGAAGGACAACATTTCTCATCTTTGTTTTGCTGACGACTTGATGATTTTTAGCAAAGGAGATGTAAACTCAATTCGTATGATCAAAACTATGCTCACAAAGTTCCAAGATCTATCAGGTCTGTATCCAAATTCAAATAAAAGTGACATCTTCTTAAGCGGTGTGTTAAATGCTGAGAGGGAAGAGATTATTCATGTTCTTGGGTTTGCAGAGGGGGAGCTCCCTATGAAATATTTGGGAGTGCCTCTTATCTCGTCCAGACTAAAGGCTGTTTATTGTAAGGGTCTCGTGGATCGAATCACCTCTAAAGTTCGACATTGGACTTGTAGAACACTCTCGTATGCAGGACGAGTACAACTGATTAATTCCTTGTGGATCGAATCACCTCTAAATAGACTAGTTTTTGAACAATTGGCATCCTCACAGCCCGCTCGTGGATTCTTATGGTGAATCTATGATTCAGGTATAGAAAAGAATACGAAGGTGAATGTGCTGATTCATAACTTAGAATGGAAAATTCCTACCACTCAAGCTATTGGCTGGAACCCCATTGTAGAAGTTATTCCTTCCAATTCTAATCCTATGATAGGGCAAAAGGATGAGATTGTTTGGCTGGATTCACCAAATCACAAATTCTCGATGAAAGTAGCTTGGGAACAACTAAGATTTCATCATACGATGGTCGAATGGCATGACATTGTGTGGTTCAAGAATGCTGTTCCAAGACATTCGTTTCTTCTATGGGTGGCTGTCCAACAGAAACTCACAACTCAAGATAGACTTCATCGATTTGGTATACATGGTCCCAATAGATGCTCACTCTGTCTCCGCAACTACGAAGATCACAACCACTTGTTCTTTGAATGCTCCTATACTAAAGCGATCTGGTGGGATGTTTGTGACAGATGCAACATTCCAAGAATGACAAAAGGATGGGATGAATGGATTCGATGGGCCACTGTCACTTGGCATGGCAAAATTTGTTGGAATGCTGATGTGGTGAAGGTGGATGTCTTCAGAATGTCAGACCAGGCTATTCAGGTTTTTGTCACTATATTGCCTCTCTATGTTAACAAAAATTACCCCCCTGTTTACCTCTCTATTCACATGAATTACCCCCCTCGTTTTGCCTCTCTTTGTCTCAGTAATCCCACTTGGTTTTGTCTCTCTATTTGGATTCCCCCCTTGTTTGGTTAGATGATTTGAGTTGCCGATTGTGATTGATTTGAGTTTAACTATGGAATGTGACGAGAATTTTTTTTTGGTAAGTTGACGTATGTATTAAAAGAAGAAGATACAAAGATTATAAGGGGCATAACCCAGATTTACAATGAGAACAGAAACATGAAACAACAAATGGCTACATGCTAGCCACCGAACTGAAAACTCAAGACCTAACTTGATTCGTTAGGGAAACCAATACAACCAGCTAAATATCAAATGAAGAATCTATGTTATTAACCCTCCATGCTCGTTGGATTCTTTTATTTTCATCTGTTGGTAGAACGTTCCTCATCAAATCAAGCTTATCACGGATGATACATTCAATTTGATGAAAGACCAAATTCTGAGTTCTAGATATTCCAGCAAAGGTCCTTGCATTCCTTTCTTGCCAGATATGATACACTGTAGCTGCAAAACTGAGTTTACGAGAAAAATTGACAAAACTTTTGCCATGCCAAGTGACAGTGGCCCATCGAATCGAATTGATGAAGAAGAAAACTATGTATTGAAAATTTTATGGAAAAAATATGACAGGTAAATGAATCATCCAAGATCTGGAGCGAGAATCTGGAGAGAGAGAGATTAGAGATCAAACTGTCGGAGCTAGATCTACTCCGTCCACCGTTGGATCGTCCTCATTTCTTACTATGTTGTTCGTTCCAACCTTCTCAAAACATTGACCGAATGGATCTTCATTCCAATCAACGAGGTGGGAGATATTGATCTCGCAATATTTCTACTGTTCTGCATTTTTATTTGCAGCAGAGTGAATTGGGTTTTGTTCAAGCTTGATCTCCTTTGTTCACCGTTGGATCGTCACCATTTTTTAGTATGTTGTTCTTCAGAACATGCTCTACAGCTTGACCGAACGGATCTTCATTCCAACCAATGATCTCAAAGATACTGGCCTCGTAATTCTGTAATTCTCTTCTTCCTTCATGAACAAATCTGAATCTTGTTGTTTCTGAGATTAGGTTGAATATAAAGAAACCATTCAGATTCTTTGATATGTGGATGGACCATGACGAGTTCATGCCCTTGGTGAGGAAAGTATGGGAACACAATTCAGGGGGTTGTCCAATGTATCAGCTGTGTTGCAAGCTAAGAAAACTAAAACGGGAATTGAAACTTTTCAATATGACTCACTTCTCCAACATTTCAGATAGAGTCCAAGATGCGAAAGATGAAATGGATAAGGCTCAACAGGCTCTCCATACAGCACATGGGAATCCAACTTTGTGCATGCGAGAAAGGGATGCTGTACGTAACTACGCTTCTATCGTCAAGGCCGAAGAGAGTTTTTTCAAACAAAAGTCAAGGATACAGTGGCTTAGCTTGGGGGATCAGAATACTGGCTACTTTCACAAATCAGTAAATGGAAGACAGCATAGAAATAAACTTCTTTCACTTACAAAGGAGGATGGAGAGGTTGTCGAAGGACATGAGGCAGTTAAATCAGAAGTCATTGCGTACTTCCAGCGTGTGTTAAGAGTGGAACAGATGCCTAGGGTTCTGAATGAGGAAGAGATGGAATCGGCAATTAACTTGAAACTGTCTTCAACGCAACAACATGTATTAGCACAAGATGTAACAAGGGAGGAGATTAAGCATGCTATGTTTAGTTTGAAGAACAACAAAGCCCCTGGTCCGGATGGATTTAACGCAGGTTTCTTCAAAAGAATGTGGCACATAGTTGGGGAGGATGTAATCAATGCTGTTAGCTCCTTCTTTCAGACTCGGAGAATGCTTAAAGAAATGAATGCTACATCAATTTCCCTTATTCCTAAAGTTGCCAATCCTACGAGGTTGACAGATTTTCGTCCTATATCTTGCTGCAATACCGTGTACAAATGCATCGCTAAGATTCTAGCTGGGAGAATCACAGCTGTTTTGCCATCCTTAGTAGGTCCGTATCAGACTGCTTTTATCTCTGGACGGAGAATCAGCGACAACATTCTTTTGTCTCAGGAACTAATGAAAGGCTATCATAAATCTACGGGACCTGCCCGTTGTGCTATGAAAGTAGATCTGATGAAGGCTTATGACTCGGTTCGGTGGGATTTCGTTGACGCTATGTTAAGAAAAATGGGATTCCCTAGAACAGTCATTGATTGGATTATGGTTTGTGTTACATCATGTCAATTCTCTATCAACGTCAATGGTGAGCTTGCAGGTTATTTTCAAGGGGGGAGAGGGCTTCGACAAGGGGATCCACTTTCTCCATATTTGTTTGTCCTATGTATGGAAATCCTTTCGGGGCTATTCTGCAAGATGAGTGCCAACCAAAACTTCAAGTTCCACTGGAGATGCAAGAAGGACAACATTTCTCATCTTTGTTTTGCTGACGACTTGATGATTTTTAGCAAAGGAGATGTAAACTCAATTCGTATGATCAAAACTGTGCTCACAAAGTTTCAAGATCTATCAGGTCTGTATCCAAATCCAAATAAAAGTGACATCTTCTTAAGCGGTGTGTTAAATGCTGAGAGGGAAGAGATTATTCATGTTCTTGGGTTTGCAGAGGGGGAGCTCCCTATGAAATATTTGGGAGTGCCTCTTATCTCGTCCAGACTAAAGGCTGTTTATTGTAAGGGTCTCGTGGATCGAATCACCTCTAAAGTTCGACATTGGACTTGTAGAACACTCTCGTATGCAGGACGAGTACAACTGATTAATTCAGTTTTATTTTCCATCCAGGTCTATTGGGCATCTCTCTTCCTCTTACCTGGGCAAGTCATAAAAAGTGTGGAGCAAATTATGAGATCCTTTCTTTGGTCAGGTTCAGATATGAGAACTACTGGGGCTAAAGTGGCTTGGGATCAGGTATGTCTTCCAAAAAAGGAGGGGGGGCTAGGAATAAAGAGGATAACAGAATGGAACAAGATTGCTTTGTTGAAACACATTTGGAACCTGTGCAATGACTCAGATGGCTCAATCTGGTCTACTTGGATCAGATGTAATCTGTTGCGAGGTAGGAATTTCTGGACAATCAAGACGCCACAGAATTGCTCTTGGGCATGGAGAAAGATTCTAAAGCTCAGATCCTTAGCATGGCCGAAGATGAAGTACATCATAGGGGATGGCAGGACAACTTCTCTATGGTTTGACAATTGGCATCCTCACAGCCCGCTCGCAGATTCTTACGGCGACAGATTCATCTATGATTCAGGTATGGAAAAGAACGCGAAGGTGAATATGCTGATTCATAACTCAGAATGGAAAATTCCTACCACTCACGCTATTGGATGGCACCCCATTGTAGAAGCTATTCCTTCCAATTCTAATCCTATGATAGGGCAAAATGATGAGATTGTTTGGCTGGATTCACCAAATCACAGATTCTCGATCAAAATAGCTTGGGAACAACTAAGATTTCATCATACGATGGTCGAATGGCATGACATTGTGTGGTTCAAGAATGCTGTTCCAAGACATTCGTTTCTTCTATGGGTGGCTGTCCAACAGAAACTCACAACTCAAGATAGACTTCATCGATTTGGTATACATGGTCCCAATAGATGCTCACTCTGTCTCCGCAACTACGAAGATCACAACCACTTGTTCTTTGAATGCTCCTATACTAAAGCGATCTGGTGGGATGTTTGTGACAGATGCAACATTCCAAGAATGACAAAAGGATGGGATGAATGGATTCGATGGGCCACTGTCACTTGGCATGGCAAAAGTTTTGTCAATTTTTCTCGTAAACTCAGTTTTGCAGCTACAGTGTATCATATCTGGCAAGAAAGGAATGCAAGGACCTTTGCTGGAATATCTAGAACTCAGAATTTGGTCTTTCATCAAATTGAATGTATCATCCGTGATAAGCTTGATTTGATGAGGAACGTTCTACCAACAGATGAAAATAAAAGAATCCAACGAGCATGGAGGGTTAATAACATAGATTCTTCATTTGATATTTAGCTGGTTGTATTGGTTTCCCTAACGAATCAAGTTAGGTCTTGAGTTTTCAGTTCGGTGGCTAGCATGTAGCCATCTGTTGTTTTACGTTTCTGTTCTCATTGTAAATCTGGGGTATGCCCCTTATAATTTTTGTATCGTTTTCCTTTAATATATACGTCAACTTACCAAAAAAAAAAAAGTCTGAATCTGGAACCTGAAGTAAATTATGTCCAATTGAGTTAAAATTTCAGATATAGTGTGATATCAACCCAAATAGACAGAACATAAATTTTGAGCAATTTATGACAAGGTTTGATATACTGACGCCAAAACGTTATACATGAGACCTGATGAGACCCGAATTTGAAACCCAAAGAAAAAGATATCCAATTTACCCTAAATTTGATATGTGGGACGATTAGGACCCCAGCAATTACAGTATCAAATTTGAGCTAATTCCGAGTTGATTTGATCCAATTGTCTCTTATTTAGTTTTTTACAACAGAATCCAATAAACATCTTCTTGAACATTTTTTTTCCCTTTTTTTTATGCTACTAATATATTTTGAATAATTACTGAATGAAATAACAATTTTTTTTCTTTTTATATGCCGCAAATTCAAGGAGAAGAAGAAATTGGATACTAAGGAATTTTTGCGGAATTAACAAGAAATGAAAATTTCAGGAGTATATAACCTGATTAATGGAGCCAAGCTCTGATACCAAATGATGTGAACCTTGTGATCACATGGTCACGCAACCCACACGCAAAGACGCCAATTCCCGGAAAGCCAAGTAAATCACGTTTGATAGGAGTGTGACACAAAGATAACTTGTACCTAGGCACCAACACTATTGAAAACGGAATCCCCACCCAACGAATATTGATTCGTGAACGAGAAGTATAAGGATGACACCATGAAGACAATTGTTCTTCGATAAGTCATTTTCAGTTCTTTAGAGAACCAAGGAAGGGAGATTATCCCACCAACACATAATAAGTGCAGCAAAGAAGTTTTATTGATTTGAAAATTGCGTAAACCTTTACATGTGTGGGTTATGCCTCTATTTATGAGAAACGTTACCCCCAATATAGACCAATACCTCTGGAGTCTTCTGGTAAAGTTTCAGCTTGATCTAATGGTTTGATTTGA
>NW_011508734.1:0-646 GCF_000495115.2 Populus euphratica
AGCTTAACAGCTCTGCCGTAATCAATTGAGAGTCCATATTGCTTAGCAACATCACCACTAAGCAACTGACACAAACATAAAATATTGCTCTCTATCAACCCAGCAATCTCAGGACAGCAATTCTTGTCAGGAACGGTCAAGTTACTTCCTGTTGTCACATAGTCCAAACAATCAGACGCATTCAGCACTGGTGTTATACAATCATTACCAGGGGCTGGTCCAGATGCTGCAGGACCAAGACCTGAAACAGGTGCCGGTGCTTCCACGGGAACCGGGGTGGCCGGACCAAGACCTGAAACAGGTGGAGGTGCTTCCACGGGAGCCGGGGTGGCCGAACCAAGACCTGAAACAGGTGCAGGTGCTTCCGCCGGGGCCGGGGCTGCTGCCATATTTGCTGGCACTGTTGAAATGAGGGCTAGGGTCAGAATGACGGTGGTGATGCCTGGTTTCGACATTTTTCTTCCTTCCCTTTTCTTATGTGGACACAAGCGAGTATTATGCTGTTAATTTTGTGAAGGAAAGCAGGTTTAGAAGGTTATATATGGAGATCAGATAGCAACACTACTTGCCAGCGGAAATCAATAAATACACAACTACCACCAAAGTTCTAAGAATTGTTTTGTCAACAGATGCCTTCCCTTCCACT
>NW_011508732.1:0-646 GCF_000495115.2 Populus euphratica
TTCCAATCATAGTGATACCTAAAAAATTAAGGTTGATTTTTTTTTTTTACATAAAAATCTATTCTTTCAACTATTTTGACTCAAAATACACTCAATGACACCCCCATACACCTTTATAAGTTTGTATTTGGCCTCAAATAATTAAAAAAAAAACTGCCTGAAAATCCAATGTCAACCCTAAATTCAAAGGCTTTAGGACCTCAACTCTATAATTTCCAGGCAAAAAAAAAAAAGAACAAAAAACACCCATGTTGCTCTTCATCTTTTTATCTATATTTTGTGGTGAACAATAATATTTTTAGAAACACCTTTTAGGATGATGAATGATAATAATTTATCAGGGAAGTTACCTGCTTTCATCCGTAAATGAACACGGGTTCAAAATATCTGTACCGTCTAGCATTACTTCCTTGACCAGACTAAGTGATTAGCAAGCAAACAGAAATCTGAATTCTGTTTTTATGTATATGTAATATGCTTATGATACCATGCTTTTATGCTCTATGATACTTGAAGGAGGATCAGTGACTTAACAGGAAGAGGGTCTTCTTACCTACCACTGAGTAATATGGAATCCATAAAAACATTGTGAGTTGGAGTTCTTCTAATCTTATGTCCTTTGGAATGCCATTTTGAAGGTTACTCT
>NW_011508738.1:0-645 GCF_000495115.2 Populus euphratica
TATATTGTGCAGCTAATGAGATCATTAGTCTAATTGTCTCTAGTCGGGCTACTAGAGCAAATACTTCTCCATAGTCAATGTCTTCTTTTTGTTTGTAACCTTTTACCACTAATCTTACTTTGTATCTTTATACTTCTCCTTTTGCATTCTTCTTTATCTTATAGACCCATTTGACATCTATTGTTTTTTTATTTTCTGGTAGATTAGTCAGCTTCCAGGTATCATTCTTCTCAATGACATGCATTTCTTCATCCATTGCTTTTATTCACTTCTCTTCTATGACAACTGTATTGAAGCTAAGTAAGTCAATATCTATTAAAAAACAAAATAGAGTTATATCTTCTATGACTTAAGTGACATTGTACAATTCTTCTAGATTTCTCATCATTCTTGGTTCTTCTAATGAGGATGTTGATATTGATGATGGTCCTGGTTTTGATATGTTTCTTCTATTGAACATATGAAATCTATGTACTGGACTTTGTGGTTTATCTTCTAATAATTTGCATCTTCTATAGGTATTGTTGGTACCTCCACTTCATCTTCAAGGATAAGATCAATGCTAATCCATTTTACTTTTTCTTGATCATCATTCCATTGCTAAGATTTATCTTCTTCAAAGATACATCTCTACTCATGATCACT
>NW_011508736.1:0-645 GCF_000495115.2 Populus euphratica
ATTTCTAATTAAATAAATGTTAAAAATAAAACTAAATAAACATGAATTTAAAAAAAAGAAAAAAAAACATGCAAACCTAAATGAATCTTTGTTAAACTTTAAAATTCACTACTTATGAAATCCTATAAATTATTAAAAAAGCTCAAGTTTTAACTAATTTAATATTAAAAAGAACCAAATAAAAAAATATTAATTTTAAAAAAATTAAAGTAAAAAATAAAAAATTGAAAGGGGTAAAGTTAAAAAAGAATTTCAATTCTATAAATTATTTTATAAAATATAATGAAACAACTAAGAATAAAATCTAAAGGATTAACAAATTAAAAAAATGTTCTAAAATTTATATAAAACGTATATGAAAATCTAGAAGAAAAGAGAGTATAAAGAGAGATATAATATCATGATTTTGTGGATTATATCCTTGCATGATCTTCAATATTGTAGGATATCTTCGAGCTAATGGAGAGAGAATGAACCATAAGCTTGTCATATGAACTTAAGAACTCGAAGGAAGTAAGGGTCTTGATTAAAATAAAGTTCATCATTGTTAGAAATGTAATGAGCTTGAATGTTCTTATTAAAAAATTTCTTCCAAATAAAGTGATAATTCAGTTCAACTAGATTGGAAGACTAGGAAAGGGCTCT
>NW_011508739.1:0-645 GCF_000495115.2 Populus euphratica
AAAGATGACTGCTCATATTTTTTTGTCCCTTAAACCTATAATTGTTGCATATTCATTAAGAGTATCAATCTAGGTAAAACTTATCTCTCTCCTCTTGATTTTGTCATGTTTTTTTCATGTATTTTAATGATCTATACATAATGTCATTGAATAAGCATATAGATCACATCATATTTAGAAAACTTCATGCCTTTCTATTCAACCTTGACTTGTATTTAAACATGTCGAAAATCTTGATGTTAATCCCTGTAAAAAGAAGATTTCAATAATTTTTAGATTTGAATGAACATTTTTATGTTAATCCCTAAAAAAAATGATTTCATAAATTTTTGAATTTTAAAAAATATTTTGACTTTAATCCCTAAAAATAGGAGATTTCATTAAATTTGAACTTTTCACAAAAATTTCAACATTAGTCCTTAAATATAATAGATTTCATCAATTTTTGAATTTTAATGAAATCATGATGTTAATTCCTAATATAAAAATTGTCATGTTAATCCCTAATAATTGGAGATTTCATCAAAATTTAATTTTAAAATAGGCATTGGACCATATGAATGGTGAGAATTAATCTTTAAACCCACTCTTTTGAATACATCTAACTTGACCATTCACAACAAATCACAATCAACAAATATTTCA
>NW_011508737.1:0-645 GCF_000495115.2 Populus euphratica
TGTGAAATTGTTTTTTAAAATGCTTATTTATTTAGAAATGCATCAAATACTATCTTTTATTGTATTTTAAAATTTTATTTTTGATATCATCATGTCAAAATAATCTAAAAATATAACAAAAAAATCAATTTTTTTACAAACACACAATCAACTATATTGTCAAACAAGTTTTTAGATGGTATTCATTATTGAGATAATGATTAAGTTTTGAAAGAAACACAAAAATATAGTTCGGTTAAATTTGAATCGATGTTTTTATAATGTGAAACTCACTAAAAATCGAGGTTGAACCTCAATTTCAAGAGAAGCATCCAAGGGTTCTCATCTCATTTTTTTATCTACCAACAACCACATCATCATGATGAGAGAGAAATAACTGTTACAAAAAAAAAAAGCTTCCAAATAACCCTTATTTTTCCACCATAAACGTGTTTGCAGCACTACACACATCTTTAAAAATCACTTACTCGTTATTTTTTTTATTTTTAAAAATCACTATTTTATTGAAAAACTCATTAATTGATTGCCAAATTTTAGTAAGTAAATAACCATGTCATCTGTTTATTAGAGTATAGAAAAAGTATTTTGAATCAGTTTTTATTCTCATTCCTACATCAAGAATAAAAACAAAATTCCATTCTCTTC
>NW_011508740.1:0-645 GCF_000495115.2 Populus euphratica
TTTCGTAGAAAAACATGTCACTTCAAGAAACTAACCACGTAAGTGGACTTAGAGTTTAGACTGGTTGGTGTTTGAGTGCAAGGACAAGGCCCAAGACAGGCATGGCACTATAGAAAGGGGGAACTCACTGTTAGAGGCCCAATGGTCCAAATTTACAATATATGTATCCAAAAGCAGTGGTATAATTGAAGCTAGAGAGAACCCTAATATTATATACGCAGGGCCTAGGCGATCTCTGTCTCATTTCTCACCATTATATTTATAAAAACTGATTTAATAGACTGTTTGTTTTTTATTTTGAAAACGTTTTTTAAAAAATTATTTTATTTATTTTAATTTAAATTCATATTTTTTTAATATTCTTAAATTATTTTGATATGTTAATTTAAAAAATAATTTTTTTAAAATAATTTTTTAATATATTTTCAAACAAAAAATACTCTAAAAAATAATCACAATTATATTTTTAAATACTTTAAATATTGATTTATATTAAAGCTTGAATCGTATACTAGGAAAATTAACCAGGTTAATTTTAAATAATATATTTATTAAAAGAATCAAAATAATATATTATTTTAAAAAAAATTAATAAATTAATAAATTACAAGTTTTAATAAGTTCAACCTAGATCTATAAAGTCAC
>NW_011508743.1:0-644 GCF_000495115.2 Populus euphratica
TTCACCTCTTGGTTTTTTCTTCAATTTTAACCAACTTTTACTCTACGTAACATATATTCCATGTCATTATAACAATTTCACAATCAACAAACTTCTCCCCAAATTTTATTCAAAATTCCTAACTTGAAAAGTTAGGGTTTTCACCCAAAAATTGCTCGAAATTCAAAATAACAAGAATTAATCGGTGAAGACTACATTACCAAGTTGTTTTCCATGCATTTAATTGTGTTGTTTACTTGCAATTTTCTCCTTCACCTCTTCTCCCTTCCAAATTCTTTGTTTCTCTCTCTCAAACCCATCTTTAATCTTGTTTTCTCCGTCAGTAATCCCTCATAAACACACTCCAACTTATGTACTTAAAATATTAAACCATTAATTTATTAGAAAAAAAGAGAAAAAAACATCTCCTCTCTTTCATTAAAGCTAGCTGCTGCCAACCATTTAAATGATACAGGGAAGGAATTTTTGACTTAATTATGGAATTGTCATCACTTATGCCCATGTGCTATTTTTGTAATTTTATTGAACTATTGTTACCTTCATCAGGTTTTTTAAAACTTTAATTGAACTATAATTTTAACCCAAGATAAATAATATATCAAGAGATTGTTTATAAAATTTTAGTCTATATGATAATTGGATTG
>NW_011508742.1:0-644 GCF_000495115.2 Populus euphratica
AAGCCAACTTGATTCATATCAACCCAGCAGATAGGCAGCAAGCCTCTTCAGAAATGCATCAACCAGCAACTCAAAGCACCTCCGCGCCTCCAAGCCTGCAAGCTAAGACTATAGCTGATAGCTAGCCAGCAGCTAGCAACAAGAACAAGCCAATCAGCAGGCCACAATAAGCAAAACATCAAGCAAAATATACGGTAGAAATATCATCAATCCAACAAGGAGAAACCCAAGCAACCACACTATAAGTAGTAGAACATATAGGAAAACCCCAACAGCAGACCCAAAGGCCAACAATCCAACTAACTAGAAGAAACAGAATAGCTACAGGTAGGAAAACTGCAACACACAAGAGCCAAGCTAACAAAGGCAGCAACATAAAGACAAAGCCAATTAAAGCAAGCAGAGACCCAAACATGCACAAGTATGGGTTGTATGTTTACAAGTATGGGTTGTGGTTGACCCTTTGGAAACTGTTTAAAGCATGGGCTTATTCATGGAGACATTCCTTGAAAGAAGGTAAGGTTGGACAATTATTGGTTGAGTGTTCATTTGTTTCACATATTTGATACATAATGTTTTCAACAAATTTTAATTGACCACTCTTTTTCAATTCTAGTTCCTTGACTTTTCTAGCTAAAGATGCA
>NW_011508745.1:0-644 GCF_000495115.2 Populus euphratica
TATTTTCTCCCTTCCATATGAGAGTATATACTACAATATTTAATACATTGAATTTTTCTATAAATAAGTAAAAAAAAAACCTTTACATAACATATTAAAAATGGAATAAGGATAGAATAGTAACCGAATAAAAGAGATGCATTAAAACAAATAAATAGAAGAGATATATTGATTTTAGTTTTTTTAAAAAAAGAAAAAGAAAAAAGGAACTTGCCACCTGGATTGAGCAACGCGTTTGAAGAAGCGTGAGAAGAAACAGGAATTGAAAAGAGAAATTAATGATTGTTTTTTATATTATTAAATTGGTTTGACATGCTATTATTAAAGATTAATTTTTTTTATAAATAAAACAAGAGAAAGAGAGAGAGAAATAAAGATCGGGGGAGGAAAAACCGACAGGCATCAGCGAGAGGTGAGGGACACGTCACTAAGAAAACAAGTGAAAGGAAAGGGTAGAGGAGTAGCTTTCCACCACTAGCAGCAATAGCTAGCACATCCTCACCTACCACCACACAAACTCACAAGCACACTACCACTCCTCCCTCCCTCGTCACGCACTCTCTTTCCCTTACCAAACCCTCTCTAATTATTTTCATCGCTTTTAATTATTGCTTAATCTCATTTTCCCCCTAGTGTTTAATGAA